>NC_083577.1:9869346-9954346 GCF_027579695.1 Neoarius graeffei
CTGCATCGTGCTGTCACGAGGGGGAAAAACTCACGCACACATTAGGCGAACTGGGGAAAGTTATAACGGAATGATTTTGCACTGTAGTTGGGTTGAGCACATATATTTCTATGATTCTGGATCTGAAATAGCAATGTTATAAGGTCGGCTATAACATAAGCCTAGCGCAATGCATCCTACACGATGTTCGTCATTTTTAGAGGAGGCTGAGCCTCCCTCGTTGTCTTAGAGCAATCGCCCGTGCACAATGGACATATGGTAATATTTATGAATGTTTCATTGTCATATAATGCATTACCACATGACACACTACAGTGTAGTACACTGACCACAAAACACCTTCTATCAATAAATTATTACTATTTTAGCAACTGGAATCTGAGCTCCTGCTCAGGACATTCAATGTACATCTAAGACAGTGAACATACCCAGGTAAACTGAAATAATGTAAGTGGCCACTTAAGCTAGAGCTTAATACCGAGATAACTATAAACACAGACTGCAAGAGCTGCATGTCTGTAATACAAAGTCAGGAACTGCAATCTGAGCTCCTGAGTCTAATAGACTGAGAGAATGATACAATGATGGTGTGGGTTGCATGTGAACAAGTCCTATAATAAGTCTTAGTTCCCAAGACTCAGGGGTTTTCAAGCAGATTTTCTTTAGAGCAGTTGCAAAAATCAACATCTCTCACAGACCTGTCCAACTGCTGTCGTAAAAATCAAAGTGAGTCTCACCCCCAAAATGGCACATGTACCATGTACATACACAGAGTATAGTAAATACAGGGATACCCTATTAATGAACACAAGCAGTAGCCGGACAGCCGACACGTGTGTATGCAGTGTTGGTAACTCGCCAGCGCCCCCTATAACGATCCCACAATTCCTTGCGCGCTCCACCCGGATGTGACGTAAAGTGGAACTGCTTTACCTGTATCGAGAGCGCCTCGATTCGTCCTCTCATGTTCTGACTACTGGAGTGGTCGGACGGACTGTAGGCACGCTCGCCTACAGTGTTGAGACTAACCGCTATTGTCTGAGAACAGCCTGTTCAAATTAGTTTCGGCCGAACTTTTGAACGACCCGCTAAGTTTCAGCGATATAGTGGTTTTGATTCTAAACCTTTGCAAAGTTTAACTACAGTTAAGTAGTTTTCCACGCTAAGAGGCATTTGCGGACAGCTTCGCTCCTCTCAGCCTTTTCCTCGTCGACGCATCACCGGAGGTTTCTCCTGAAGCACCGTGGGCCAGCTAGGCCTTCATCTCCCTGCTTCGTTAGCCGCGGTTGGACGCAACGCGCCGCTAACCTCCTCTCCTCGGACTGCGACCCTCAGCGCGGACATCGGAGAAAGAACTTCCATCGCATTGAGTAGGCACTTGGGCAAATTTTTAATTTGTAGCTTATTCAGATGGTTGTTAGGGTCATGTTTAAGCTTTGAGCTATTTAGCATACCCGCTCAGACACGGAAGGTGTTTGTTTGTTTTTATTGTTTGTTTTGGTTCTGTTTTTTTTTTCTTTGAACTTGTTAGACAGGGTATCTTGCATGATATCTTTCCTTAACTCCATTGCTAGCTTCCCTATCTGATTAGCAGCACAGCGACAAGTTTGTTATTTTAAGCTCCGAGGCTAGACCGCTACAAGGCCTAGTTCTCTCCATCCAACACATATACACACTCTCTCTCACTCTCTCTCTCTCTCTCTCTCGCGTTGAGTTCTTTGCCTAGATAGTCTGTTGGAAATTGTTGTTAAGTGCAGTGTTTGGATCCAGCTGTAGCGTGGTCAGATTCTCCTTAGCAACTTATTGCTAGCTACCTCAGGGTGATACGCTAGCTCGTAGGCTTGTGTTCTCGACTAGGCCTGCAGGCGCCATTTTTCCGACGCCATTTTGTTACCTCCCTCATTGAGTTACCTGTGATACGACACCTAGGCACTGACCGCCATTTTGTTTAAGCATTGCCAGAGTGGCTAGTCATTAGCATCTGCCCACAGATACCTACACAAAGCACACATTAGCCACAGAGCTAATCCTTTGTTCTATTTAGCTAACATTCCTTTGTTTTAGCTAACATTCCTTTGTTTTAGCTAACGACAAGCTAGGTCACACACACACCTCCACACACACGCACACAAGGGATTCTTTTCTTTTTTCTTCTATCTCTTTCTCTCTCTCTTTCCCTCAAATTTATAGTCCAGGTGTAATTGTTCCATTGTTTTGTCTTGTTATTACCTTTGCTGACATTGAATGTATTTTGAGTTTATTATTATTAGTGAGTAGTAGACAAATAAAAGCTAATAAAATTGAATTGCATTTTACTTGTTCCTGTTGTTTATTCACAAGGTCAACTATTTAGAACTCCTTTTTCCTTCAGAATTTAGCTTTTGTATACAACTGGGTTTCCCATCTAATACAGAGCTACCATTAATCTTGAATGTAACCATTCACGGTGAGTGTTAAGATTAATAATTTAAGATTTTATGAGACTGATCTTTATTTATAAATTGATTAATTTAATTATCAATTATTACATAATTTATAATTTAATTAATCCCAATTCAACCTACAGCAGTATGCCTGCTGCAGCATCTTATTATTTTGGCTTATGAACATGCACGTTAACGATACCATAAACATAAAAGGATGACGCACACCCTTTACATGTAGTCTACAGTGCAGTCCAGGAATACAGTATGTTATTATGTAGATGCATGAAGTTCCCGCACCCTGTTAAAATCCAACAGGACTCACCCAGCTTGCTTTTCACTGCATTCGTGTCACAAGCGAAAAAAACTAAGCTAGGACCTACTATTAAATATTAATTTATACCATTAATTCTTCAGCTCAGTCCCACAAAACAATTTATTTTGTTTATGTATTTTTTTAGGTTTATTAATTAAAAAACAGCAGGCATATCTCAGTTGTCTGCAATACAATCAAGTCACAATTCCAAGTAGGTATGTATGAAAACTATTTTTATTTTTTTTGGACGTGAGGGGGTACACGCCTGGTGCGCACCCCGTTAAATCCAAGCTGGATGTGCCCCCCCCCCCCCCCCCCCCCCTTAAATCCACGCCAGCTAAGGAGACCCATTGCTGTAGTTTTGAAAGAGAAATGTTGTCCCATTCTTGCCTGATATACAATTTCAGTTGTTCGGGGTCTCCTGCCGTATTTTACGCTTCATAATGTGCCAAATGTTTTAAATGGGAGACAGGTCTGGACTGCAGGCAGACCAGTTTAGCACCAGGACTCTTTTACTACAGAGCCATGCAGTTTTAATATGTGCAGAAAGCGGTTTGGCATTGTCTTGCTGAAAGAAGGAAGACCTTCCCTGAAAAATATTTTGTCTGGATGGCAGCATATTGCTCTGAAATGTGTATATATCATTCAGCATTAATGATGCCTTCCCAGATGTGCAAGTTACCCATGTCATGTCAAGTCAAGTCAACTTTATTGTCAAATATGCTATACATGCTCGACATACAGCACAGGTGAAATTTCAGTCCTCTCTGACCCACGGTGTAAACAGGCAATGCAATAAATAAAAATAGAATAACTGAAATAAACAATATAAACAGTATAAACACTCTAGATAAGAACTAGACATAGACTAAACACTCATATATATATATATACACACACACACACACACACACAAGCATATATATATATATATATATATATATATATATATATATATATATACATATACATACATATATACACACACACACACACACACACACATATACAGTGGTGCTTGAAAGTTTGTGAACCCTTTAGAATTTTCTATATTTCTGCATAAATATGACCTAAAACATCATCAGATTTTCACACAAGTCCTAAAAGTAGATAAAGAGAACCCAGTTAAACAAATGAGACAAGAATATTATACTTGGTCATTTATTTATTGAGGAAAATGATCCAATATTACATATCTGTGAGTGGCAAAAGTATGTGAACCTCTAGGATTAGCAGTTAATTTGAAGGTGAAATTAGAGTCAGGTGTTTTCAATCAGTGGGATGACAATCAGGTGTGAGTGGGCACCCTGTTTTATTTAAAGAACAGGGATCTATCAAAGTCTGATCTTCACAACACGTTTATGGAAGTGTGTCATGGCATGAACAAAGGAGATTTCTGAGGACCTCAGAAAAAGCGTTGTTGATGCTCATCAGGCTGGAAAAGGTTACAAAACCATCTCTAAAGAGTTTGGACTCCACCAATCCACAGTCAGACAGACTGGGTACGAATGGAGGAAATTCAAGACCATTGTTACCCTCCCCAGGAGTGGTCGACCAACAAAGATCACTCCAAGAGCAAGGCGTAGTCAGTGATGTCACAAAGGACCCCAGGGTAACTTCTAAGCAACTGAAGGCTTCTCTCACATTGGCTAATGTTAATGTTCATGAGTCCACCATTAGGAGAACACTGAACAACAATGGTGTGCATGGCAGGGTTGCAAGAAGAAAACCACTGCTCCAAAAAGAACATTGCTGCTCGTCTGCAGTTTACTAAAGATCACGTGGACAAGCCAGAAGGCTATTGGAAAAATGTTTTGTGGACAGATGAGACCAAAATAGAACTTTTTGGTTTAAATGAGAAGCATTATGTTTGGAGAAAAGAAAACACTGCATTCCAGCATAAGAACCTTATCCCATCTGTGAAACATGGTGGTGGTAGTATCATGGTTTGGGCCTGTTTTGCTGCATCTGGGCCAGAACGGCTTTCCATCATTGATGGAACAATGAATTCTGAATTATACCAGCGAATTCTAAAGGAAAATGTCAGGACATCTGTCCATGAACTGAATCTCAAGAGAATGTGGGTCATGCAGCAAGACAACGACCCTAAGCACACAAGTTGTTCTACCAAAGAATAGTTAAAGAAGAATAAAGTTAATGTTTTGGAATGACCAAGTCAACGTCCTGACCTTAATCCAATCGAAATGTTGTGGAAGGACCTGAAGCAAGCAGTTCATGTGAAGAAACCCACCAACATCCCAGAGTTGAAGCTGTTCTGTACGGAGGAATGGGCTAAAATTCCTCCAAGCCGGTGTGCAGGACTGATCAACAGTTACCGCAAATGTTTAGTTGCAGTTATTGCTGCACAAGGGGGTCACACCAGATACTGAAAGCAAAGGTTCACATACTTTTGCCACTCACAGATATGTAATACTGGATCATTTTCCTCAATAAATAAATGACCAAGTATAATATTTTTGTCTCATTTGTTTAACTGGGTTCTCTTTATCTACTTTTAGGACTTGTGTGACAATCTGATTATGTTTTAGGTCCTATTTATGCAGAAATATAGAAAATTCTAAAAGGTTCACAAACTTTCAAGCACCACTGTAAATTGGAGCAAATAAACAGTCAAGGGCACTTGAGGTATAGCAGGTAAACATGAAATAAGCACTATAAACAATAAACTAATAGCTGTTAAGGTGAGGTAGTGTGGAATAGTGCAAATAAGTGAGGTAAAGTGAAATGTGCAGTCCCTGAGTTCAGTGAACGTTGAGAGAGTGTGTGTGTGTGTGTGTGTGTGTGTGTGTGTGTGTGTGTGTGTGTTGGGGGGGGGGACTGTGAGGGTGACATGTCAGATGCTGAAGGGGGGGCAGGGGGGTTTGCGGGCAGAATCTGTGGCAGGGGGCAGAGGGGGGAGGAGGGGCAGAACAGGGAGGGAGTTGAGCCTCCTGACCGCCTGGTGAAAGAAACTGTCCTTGAGCCTGCTGGTTTTGGCCTGGAGACTCCACAGTCTCCTCCCCGACGGCAGCAGACTGAAGAGGCTGTGAGATGGGTGTGTGGGGTCACCTGCAATCCTGATGGCTTTGCGGGTGAGGCGGGAGTTATAGATATCCATAAGAGAAGGGAGAGAGACAATGATCCTCTCAGCTGCTCTCACGATGCACTGTAGAGTCTTGCAGCACGACACGGTGCAGGCGCCGTACCACATGGTGATGCAGCTGGTCAGGATGTTCTCGATGGTGCCTCTGTAGAATGTGTGCATGATGGGGGCTGGGACTCTTGCTCTCCTCAGTTTGCGGAGGAAATACAGACGTTGTTGGGCTTTTTTGGCCAGTGATGCGGTGTTGTTGCTCCAGGACAGGTCTTCAGAGATGTGCACACCCAGAAACTTGGTGCTGCTCACCCTCTCCACTGCAGCACCATTGATAGTTAGTGGAGTATGCTGGGTGTGCGCTCTCCTGAAGTCCACAACAATCTCCTTCGTCTTCTCCACATTCAGTCGGAGATTGTTGTCCTTGCACCACATGGCCAAGCGGCTCACCTCACTCCTGTAGATTGTCTCATCGCCATTGTTGATGAGACCCACCACAGTCGTGTCATCCGCAAACTTAATGAAGAGCTTAGAGCTGGATGTTGGTGTGCAGTCGTGGGTCAGCAGACGGAAGAGGAGGGGGCTCAGCACACATCCTTGGGGGGCCCCCGTGTTCAATGTGAACCCCCGTGTTAAATGTGCACTCATGCCCCCTCATACCATCACAGATGCTGGCTTTTGAACTGTGCAGTGATGACAAGCCGGATGGTCCCTCTCCTCTTTAGCCGGGAGGATGTAGTATCCATGATTTCTAAAAAGAATTTCTACTTTTCATTCGTAAGACCTCCGGACAATTTTCCACTTCACCTCAGTCCATCGTAAAAGAGCTCGTGCCCAGAGAAGGTGGCAGTGTTTCTGGATGTGGCAGTGGGGGCGTGGTCAAGCATCGGTCTGTGACCAGAGGGCGGAGTCAGGGAAGGTAAGTGGCTGAATCACTGCACCTGAGGTTGATTAATGTCCTTGATTAGTGTGTCTTCCCCAGTGACCGCGCCCTATTTAAGGAGGAGAGTGAGAGCAGACCGGGCTCTCTTCTGACCAGAACACATGTGTGTGTGGCGTGTGTGTGTGTGTGTGTGTGTATATATACATATATATGAATAAACGTGTAGAAGCTGAAAAGCTGTCAATAAAAGAGTGATTGAGAACTCAGTACTGGCCTGCCGTGCTTCTGTGCTCCACCCACCTAGAACGCTTGTTACAGTGATGCTGAAACCCGGGACGGAGCGCAGGAGAGAACAGCCCCATGGAGTCCTCCCCCTTCAAGGACCTGGTCCATGCCCTCGCCACGGCCCAACAGAGCCAGCACCAGGCGCTGGTCGCCCTCTGGGAAGAACAGGAGCGAAGGTTCGAGGCCCTGGTGCTGGCGCAGCAGGAAGATCGCCGGGCGTTCCGGCACCTACTCTCGTCGGTGGGGTCCAAAACCTCCACCGCCGCAGGCCCTTCCCACCTCACCCTGACGAAGATAGGCCCGCACAACGACCCAGAGGCCTTCCTCATTCTCTTTGAGCAGGCAGCAGAGGTGTGGGGTTGGCCGGTGGAACAGCGCGCGGCGCGCCTCCTCCCCCTGCTCATGGGCGAAGCACAGCTGGCCGCGCTACAGCTCCCAGCCGACAGCCGGCTGGTCTACGCGGACCTCCACAGGGCTGTCCTCCAGTGCATGGGTCGCACTCTGGAGCAACAGTGGCAGTGCTTCCGCACGCTGCGCCTGGAGGAGGTCGGCCGGCCGTTCATGTTTGGCCAGCAACTCCGGGACGCCTGCCGCCGGTGGCTGAGGGCCGACAACCGCAACACTGAGGAGATCATCGATCTGGTGGCGCTGGAGCAGTTCGTTGCTCGACTTCCAGAGGGAACCGCGGAGTGGGTCCAATGCCATCGCCCGGCGTCGCTGGATCAGGCCATTGAGCTGGCGGAGGACCATATGGCGGCCGTTCCAACGGCAGGACAGCGTGTCTCCCCTTCTCCCCTCCCCTCTCTCTCTCTCTCCTTCTGTTCCTCTCCCTCGCCCCATTCCCCCACCGCGGGGGCCGGCTCCACCCCAGCCGGCCCGCCGCACCCGCGGTGTCCTATCTTCTCCTACTTCCGTGTCTGTGTTGTCCCCCCCTCAGGTGAGTGATATCCGGAACACTGGTGCAGAGAGAGAGCCCGGGCCGGTGTCCTGGTGCTGTGGGGAGCCGGGGCACCTCCAGCATCAGTGCTCGGCGATGGAGGTGGGCGCGGTGGTCCGGATCCCCGACACGCCAGGAGCCGCCCTCGATCGGGCCGGAGTGTATCGCATACCAGTGAGTATCCAAGAGGATATGTATCAGGCTTTGGTGGATTCCGGCTGTAATCAGACCTCAATCCACCAAAGCCTGGTGCAAGACGAGGCATTGGGGGGAGCACAATTGGTGAAGGTGTTGTGTGTGCACAGGGATGTTCACAGCTACCCTTTAGTGTCAGTTCACATTCTGTTTCGAGGGGAGAAATTTATAGTAAAGGCAGCGGTTAATCCTCGCCTCACCCACTCTATAATTTTGGGGACTGATTGGCCGGGATTTCGGGATTTAATGAGTCACCTAGTGAAGAGTGGGTCCTGCAGTAGTTTAATAAGGGGAGGTCCCGGTGTTGCATTGGCAGGAGCAGCTGTCACAGAGCCGTCTACGTCAGCTCCGTGTCAGAGTGAGGAGCCGCTGGCCCCTCCTCTCTCTCTTGGGGAATCCCTCGCGGATTTTCCATTAGAGCAGTCACGAGACGAGACTCTGTGGCATGCATTTGACCAAGTGAGAGTAATCGATGGTCAAATGTGTTACGTGAGAGGTTATCAAAAAAAAACAACAACACCGAATTCGGTTATAGAAAAGTTTTACCATTAATCAGAAGTGAAACATGTTCAAACTAAACCCCAACACGTTACACACATAAAACCCTAGGCCTAGGTCACAAAACAAAAGGTTCCCTTTTCAAACCACATCAAAATACAGACATATTCATAACATAAAATATAAAGGACACAGAATTTATCTCACGGTCCCTTTGTGCCTCGCGTTAGGCAAGCGCCGGTCAGCAGGTCCCATTGCCCTGACCGTTGAACTGTTCACAGTCTTTAAATGTCCTCTGAAGTAGCAGTGGTGTTTCCAGAGGCATCCGTGAAGGGAAAAGTCCAAAAAGCATACTCCAACGCGAGGGAAAAATATCCAAAATAGACCAGAGTCTCTGGAGTGAGAGCTGTCCAGCTGTGTCGAGCGCATCCGAGAGTGTGTTGCCACAACGTCTCCGCCTGAAGTTGTTCACATGAACTTTTAATTGACATCAGCCAGGCACCGTGTGGCACCTGCAGCTCGCGGGAATGTCTCCCTCATGCACTTTATCCAAGAGCCAAAATCGAGTGGGGTGTAACCTAATGATTATAAGAAATGTCCACCGTGCACAAGTAATCATAGAATAACAGAAAATCACCCCAATAAAATATAGAAATGCTATTACCATCCAAACCCAGGATATTTACATATTGCAATGGAAATAAATAACTGAATAAATAATAAAAATGAAAAAAAAACACTTGTACATCACAAATGCTCCAGCCAGACACCACCCCGTCTTTCCCCTACTTCGCGATTATGAAGGATAGATTATACCGAGTGATGCAGGACACTCAAACT
This sequence comes from Neoarius graeffei, assembly GCF_027579695.1. Classification (NCBI taxonomy): domain Eukaryota; kingdom Metazoa; phylum Chordata; class Actinopteri; order Siluriformes; family Ariidae; genus Neoarius; species Neoarius graeffei. The sequence continues at coordinate 9,878,818 of NC_083577.1, forward strand.
AAAGAGCAAATCATGCAGCTTTTGATTCCGAAGAGCTGCCGGGAATTGGTATTCCAGGCAGCTCACTTTAATCCCATGGCTGGACACTTAGGGCAGGATAAAACACTAGCCCGAATAATGGCCTGGTTCTATTGGCCAGGGATTCGCGGCGATGTCCGTAGGTGGTGTACGGTGTGCCGCGAATGCCAGTTAGTAAATCCAGCGGCCATTCCAAAAGCGCCTTTGCGCTCTCTCCCATTAATTGAGACCCTGTTCGAAAGAATTGGGATGGATCTCGTCGGGCCGTTAGATCGGTCAACACAAGGGTACCGCTTTATATTAGTTCTAGTGGACTATGCAACGCGATATCCAGAAGCAGTGCCTCTTCGCAATATCTCAGCACGCAGTATTGCGGAGGCGCTGTTCCGCGTTATCTCCCGAGTTTGAATCCCGAAAGAGATTCTGACTGACCAAGGCACCGCGTTTATGTCACGTACACTAAAGGAACTGTATAGGTTGTTGGGTATTAAGCCGATCCGCACCAGCGTGTATCACCCACAAACGGAAGGTTTAGTTGAACGGTTCAATCGCACCCTCAAAAATATAATTAAAAAATTTGTAAGTGAGGACGCACGTAATTGGGATAAGTGGCTCGAACCCTTGTTGTTTTCAGTGTGAGAGGTCCCACAAGCCTCCATGGGGTTCTCCCCGTTTGAATTGTTATATGGGCGTAAGCCACGTGACATTCTAGATGTGCTGAGGGAAAATTGGGAGGAGGGACCTTCACAAAGTAAAAATGAAATCCAATACGTTATTGATCTGCGCGCAAAACTCCACACACTCGCCCACCTAACTCAGGAGAATTTGCGGCAGGCCCAAGAATGACAAACCCGCCTGTACAACAAGGGTACGTGCCTCAGGGAGTTTGCACCGGGAGATAAAGTACTCGTACTATTGCCCACATCAAGCTCTAAATTAATCACCAGGTGGCAAGGACCCTTTGAGGTCACACGGCGAGTCGGGGACGTCGACTATGAGGTGAGGCGAATGGACAGGGGTGGGGCATTACAGGTATACCACCTCAATCTGTTAAAACGTTGGAGCGAGGAGGTCCCCGTGGCGCTGGTGTCGGTGGTTCCTGAGAAGGCGGAGCTGGGGCCGGAGGTTCAAAAGGGAAAATTGGCATCACCCACCGCTCCGGTCCCCTGTGGAGCCCACCTCTCACCGACCCAGTTCGTGGAGGTCGCCCGGTTCCAAACAGAATTTTCTGACGTGTTCTCTCCCCTACCCGGCCGCACCCACCTCATAGAACACCACATTGAGACGCCCCGGGGGGTGGTAGTGCGTAGCTGCCCTTACAGACTACCCGAACACAAGAAAAAGGTGGTTTGGGAAGAACTCGAGACCATGCTCGAAATGGGCATTGTCGAGGAGTCCCACAGTGACTGGAGCAGTCCGGTGGTCTTGGTACCCAAGGCCAACGGGTCGGTCCGATTCTGTGTAGACTATAGAAAAGTCAACACGGTGTCTAAATTCGACGCGTACCCAATGCCTCGTATTGATGAGTTGCTCGATCGACTAGGCATGGCTCGCTTTTACTCAACACTGGATTTGACAAAGGGTTATTGGCAGATCCCCTTGACTCCATTATCCCGAGAAAAAAACGGCCTTTTCCACACCGTTCGGCTTACACCATTTTGTCACACTTCCTTTTGGGCTGTTTGGGGTGCCCACTACATTTCAGCGGCTGATGGATAGGATCCTCCACCCCCATGCCACCTATGCTGCTGCGTACCCTGACGACATCATTATTTATAGTAATGACTGGCCGCAGCACCTACAACACGAGGGCCGTCCTTAGGTCACTGAGGCGGGCGGGTCTCACAGCCAACCCGAAGAAGTGTGCGATTGGGCGGGTGGAAGTACGGTATCTGGGCTTCCACTGGGGCAATGGGCAGGTGCGTCCCCAAATTAACAAGATGACAGCGATTGCGGCCTGCCCGAGGCCCAAGACCAAAAAGGGGGTGAGACAGTTCCTGGCACTGGCTGGCTATTATCGTAGGTTTATACCTAATTATTCGGACGTCACCAGCCCGGTGACTGATCTGACTAAAAAGGGGGCACCGGATCTGGTCCAGTGAATGGAGCAATGCCAGCAGGCTTTTTCTGAGATAAAGGCTGCACTGTGTGGGGGGCCACTGTTCCACTCCCCTGACTTTTCTCTCCATTTTATATTGCAGACGGACACGTCAGACAAAGGGCTGGGGGCAGTTTTGTCCCAGGAGGTGGAGGGGGAGGATCGCCCAGTGCTGTACATAAGTCGTAAGCTGTCAGTGCGTGAGGGGCGCTACAGCACCATAGAGAAGGAGTGCCTGGCCATCAAGTGGGCGGTCCTCGCCCTCCGTTACTACCTGCTGGGACGCCCTTTCACCCTCTGTTCGGACCACGCACCCCTCCAGTGACTCCACCGCATGAAGGATGCCAACGCGCGGATCACCCGTTGGTATCTGGCACTCCAACCCTTTAACTTCAAGGTGGTCCACAGGCCGGGGGCACAGATGGTTGTGGCGGACTTCCTCTCCCGTCAAGGGGGGGGGAGTTGGCTGCAGGCCGGACAGCTGCCCGGCCTGAGTCGGACAGTGGGGGTATGTGGCAGTGGGGGAGTGGTCAAGCATCGGTCTGTGACTGGAGGGCGGAGTCAGGGAAGGTAAGTGGCAGAATCACTGCACCTGAGGTTGATTAATGTGTTTGTGTGTCTTCCCTAGTGACCGCGCCCTATTTAAGGAGGAGAGCGAGAGCAGAGCGGGCTCTCTCCTGACCAGAACATGTGTGTGTGTGTGTGTGTGTATACAGTATAAATATATATGAATAAATGTGTAGAAGCTGAAAAGCTGTCAATAAAAGAGTGATTGAGAACTCAGTACTGGCCTGCCGTGCTTCTGTGCTCCACCCACCTAGAATGCTTGTTACACTGGATATTGTTTATATCTGGTTTTAACTTGCATTTGTGGATGCAGTAATGAACTGTTTTCACAGATTATGGTTTCCTCAAGTGTTCCTGAGCCCATACAGTGATTTCCACTACAGACACGTGTCTGCTTTTAATACAGTGTCGCCTGAGGGCCTGAAGGTCACAGACATCCAATGTCAGTTTTTAGCCTTGTCTCTTGCATACAGAGATTTCTCCAGATTCTCTGAATCTTTTCATGATATTATGTGCCATAGATGATGTGATCCCCAAATTCTTTGAAATTTTACACTGAGGAACTTTATTCTTAAATTGTTGCACTGTTTGCCTACAAAGTCTTTCACAGAGCAGTGAACCTCTCCCCATCTTTACTTCTGAGAGACTCCACCTCTCTGGGATGCTATTTTTTTAATCTTGTTACTGACCAGTTGCCAATTAACCAAATTATGTTTTTTTAAGCATTTTTCAGTCTTTTGTTGACACTGTCCCAACTTTTCTGAAATGTGTTGCTGACCTCAAGTTCAAAATGAGCATATATTTTTTCAAAAAACAATAACATTTCTCAGTTTCAACATTTAATATGTTGCTGTTATACTATTTTCAATGAAATATAGGGTTTCCATGATTTGCAAATCATCACATTCTGTTTTTATTTGTTTTAAAGTGTCCCAATTTTGGGGGGGAATTGGGGTTGTAGAAAATGTCCAAATTTGACCATGTGAAGGGTTTTTTCCAGGCTGCCACACCTATAGTAAATGGATAAGTTCTGTATAAACTTGAGATTAAACTATGGGATAGATCTCATTATCTCTAGCCACTTTATCCTGTTCTACAGGGTCGCAGGCAAGCTGGAGCCTATCCCAGCTGACTATGGGCAAAAGGCAGGGTACACCCTGGACAAGTCGCCAGGTCATCACAGGGCTGATACATAGACAACCATTCACACTCACGGTCCATTTAGAGTCACCAGTTAACCTAACCTACATGTCTTTGGACTGTAGGGGAAACCAGAGTACCCGGAGGAAACCCACGTGGAGGGCATGCAAACTCTGCACAGAAAGGCCCTCGCCGGCCACGGGGTTCGAACCCGGACCTTCTTGCTGTGAGGCACTAACCACTACACCACCATGCCGCCCTAGGATAGATCTATTTCTTTAAATTTAGGACGTTCATACCACAATACTGAAGAGTGTTATTTCCAGGTTGCACAGTACATAAAGTTTGAGATGTTTGTCACAAAATTGAGGGAAGAAGAGTTTTTTTTTTTTTCATGGCCACAGTAAGCCAATCAGAAAACAGACTTAGAAGGGATGATGAAACTTGGCTGAGTTATTCAGTGTCGTCTGGAAACATTTTGCTAATCTTGACAACTACAACTGTGGCACTTTTTTTTAAGCAAAGGGTTGTCTCACACCATATTGACTTTGTCTCATTTATTATGGCTTACTGCTGTTGATAGTATTTTTTTTTTTTTAAATGTTGAAACGTTTCATTATTTTTAAGCCATATTTGGTCTACAGCATTTCTTTACATGTGTCTAAGACTTTTGCACAATACTATATACTGGGGGGCGGCACGGTGGTGTAGTGGTTAGCGCTGTCGCCTCACAGCAAGAAGGTCCTGGGTTCGAGCCCCGGGGCCGGCGAGGGCCTTTCTGTGTGGAGTTTGCATGTTCTCCCCGTGTCCGCGTGGGTTTCCTCCGGGTGCTCCGGTTTCCCCCACAGTCCAAAGACATGCAGGTTAGGTTAACTGGTGACTCTAAATTGACCGTAGGTGTGAATGGTTGTCTGTGTCTATGTGTCAGCCCTGTGATGACCTGGCGACTTGTCCAGGGTGTGCCCCGCCTTTCGCCCGTGGTCAGCTGGGATAGGCTCCAGCTTGCCTGCGACCCTGTAGAAGGATAAAGTGGCTAGAGATAATGAGATGAGACTATATACTGGACCTAGTTGCAGGAGTTAGTTGGTGTTATTCAAAAAGACAACCATGATGGTGGTTGGATAGGTGGAGCATGTGTGTGCGCGCACATGCGCGCATCTGCTCCTTCCTTCTGATAGATTGTTGAGACCTGATGTTTGGGTTACTTGACCAGTCTCACCTTGTTCTTGATTAGTTTCTTTCATCCTGGTGGTGTTTTTACAAGGTTGTTGCTGTTCTGGCCCCAATAATACGAAGCTGAATTGCTTTATAATAGCACACACACACACACACACCCCTTATGGCACGGTTCTGAAAGAAATAAAATCTTCCATTCTTATTTCTCTGTATAAGTTAATTTTCCATTGAGGTGTGTGAGCTAAACATGAATTTAAATTTATTTGACAATAGGTCTAAGTGACATGTATTTAACAGCACTGTAGTAATTTGTGAGTTGTAATTGCTGTTTATTTACAGAAAATACTTTTACAGGTTTTGCCAGTATTTCACAGTAAAATGGCTGTAGTTATAGAAAAATGCTGATATTTAGATAACAGCAATACCATGTGTTTATTCATTACATCTCCAGCAACCACAGCTGCCGACATTTTACCATAAAACACACTGTACAATTATCTTTAATGTATAATAACATCACATATTTAATGGTCATAAAATAAAGGCAAATAGTTTGCTGTTAATTTGTTAATGTAAAATTTTGGTTAATTTTACAGCAAAAGTCTGGCCTTTGATTTAAGTAGTATAACCCAAAAAAAAAAAAATTAAACATCCAAGACATTTTCATAAATTAGGAAATGTTGTAGAAAGGACATGGAAACTGGTTATCTAAACCATCCTGAATTCAGTTTCTTACTCATGGTGCATTCGTTTAAGTTTCACCTGTAATCTAATAAACTAGCTGCAATCACTTGTGAAAATGAACTCTGAACTCTAAACAACAAAAGTGCACCTTGAGATTCACCTCTTATTTATCCATTTTATTTATTTGTTGTTTATTTGGCACCAAAACACCACCAGATTATATTGATTTAACAGGTTTAGACTGTTGACTAGAATGTATTTGCTTGTGAGAAGAAATCAGTGGAATTACAACCCCGATTCCAAAAAAGTTGGGACAAAGTACAAATTGTAAATAAAAATGGAATGCAATAATTTACAAATCTCAAAAACTGATATTGTATTCACAATAGAACATAGACAAAATATCAAATGTCAAAAGTGAGACATGGGTGGTGTAGTGGTTAGCGCTGTCGCCTCACAGCAAGAAGGTCTGGGTTCGAGCCCCGTGGCCGGCGAGGGCCTTTCTGTGCGGAGTTTGCATGTTCTCCCCGTGTCTGCGTGGGTTTCCTCCGGGTGCTCCGGTTTCCCCCACAGTCCAAAGACATGCAGGTTAGGTTAACTGGTGACTCTAAATTGACCGTAGGTGTGAATGTGAGTGTGAATGGTTGTCTGTGTCTATGTGTCAGCCCTGTGATGACCTGGCGACTTGTCCAGGGTGTACCATGCCTTTCGCCCATAGTCAGCTGGGATAGGCTCCAGCTTGCCTGCGACCCTGTAGAAGGATAAAGCGGCTAGAGATGATGAGAAAAGTGAGACATTTTTAAATGTCATGCCAAATATTGGCTCATTTGAAATTTCATGACAGCAACACAACTCAAAAAAGTTGGGACAGGGGCAGTAAGAGGCTGGAAAAGTTAAAGGTACAAAAAAGGAACAGTTGGAGGACCAAATTGCAACTCAATTGGCAATAGGTCATTAACATGACTGGGTATAAAAAGAGCATCTTGGAGTGGCAGCGGCTCTCAGAAGTAAAGATGGGAAGAGGATCACCAATCCCCCTAATTCTGCGCCAACAAATAGTGGAGCAATATCATAAAGGAGTTCGACAGTGTAAAATTGCAAAGAGTTTGAACATATCATCATCTACAGTGCATAATATCATCAAAAGATTCAGAGAATCTGGAAGAATCTCTGTGCGTAAGGGTCAAGGCCGGAAAACCATACTGGGTGCCCGTGATCTTCGGGCCCTTAGACGGCACTGCATCACATACAGGCATGATTCTGTATTGGAAATCACAAAATGGGCTCAGGAATATTTCCAGAGAACATTATCTGTGAACACAATTCACTGTGCCATCCGCCGTTGCCAGCTAAAACTCTATAGTTCAAAGAAGAAGCCATATCTAAACATGATCCAGAAGCGCAGACGTCTTCTCTGGGCCAAGGCTCATTTAAAATGGACTGTGGCAAAGTGGAAAACTGTTCTGTGGTCAGACGAATCAAAATTTGAAGTTCTTTATGGAAATCAGGGACGCCGTGTCATTCGGACTAAAGAGGAGAAGGACAACCCAAGTTGTTATCAGCGCTCAGTTCAGAAGCCTACATCTCTGATGGTATGGGGTTGCATTAGTGCTTGTGGCATGGGCAGCTTACACATCTGGAAAGACACCATCAATGCTGAAAGGTATATCCAGGTTCTAGAGCAACATATGCTCCCATCCAGACGACGTCTCTTTCAGGGAAGACCTTGCATTTTCCAACATGACAGTGTCAAACCACATACTGCATCGATTACAGCATCATTGCTGCATAGAATAAGGGTCCGGATACTGAACTGGCCAGCCTGCAGTCCAGATCTTTCACCCATAGAAAACATTTGGCGCATTATAAAACGGGAGATACGACAAAAAAGACCTAAGACAGTTGAGCAACTAGAATCCTACATTAGAGAAGAATGGGTTAACATGCCTATCCCTAAACTTGAGCAACTTGTCCCAACTTTTTTGAGATGTGTTGTTGTCATGAAATTTAAAATCACCTAATTTTTCTCTTTAAATGATACATTTTCTCAGTTTAAACATTTGATATGTCATCTATAACTATTCTGAATAAAATATGGAATTTTGAAACTTCCACATCATTGCATTCCATTTTTATTTATAATTTGTACTTTGTCCCAACTTTTTTGGAATCGGGGTTGTAATTCTGAACACAAGGTTAAAGAACAAGGTGTATTTCTTCTACTCTGTAATTATATGTGAAACCAATGAGAAATGGTTATAGTGCATAATAAGAAAAGAGACACTTGAGACTTGAGTGTTGAGTAGAAAGAATTTATTGATTAATTTATTGCAAAAAAATCCAATCATAACAAATATATTTATTAGATATTAGTAAGAGGTGGCACGGTGGTGTAGTGGTTAGCGCTGTCGCCTCACAGCAAGAAGGTCTTGGGTTCGAGCCCCGTGGCCAGCGAGGGCCTTTCTGTGCGGAGTTTGCATGTTCTCCCCGTGTCCGTGTGGGTTTCCTCCGGGTGCTCCGGTTTCCCCTACAGTCCAAAGACATGCAGGTTAGGTTGACTGGTGACTCTGAATTGACCGTAGGTGTGAATGGTTGTCTGTGTCTATGTGTCAGCCCTGTGATGACCTGGCGACTTGTCCAGGGTGTACCCCGCCTTTCGCCCGTAGTCAGCTGGGATAGGTTCCAGCTTGCCTGCGACCCTGTAGAAGGATAAAGCGGCTAGAGATAATGAGATGAGATATTAGTAAACTTTATACTACAGCAAATGCTCAAATCTAATTGGATAAAGGTTTGCATTCGCTTACTATAATTTATAAAAAGTAGTTCTGGCTGTAACCATAGGTTAATATTAACACACTCAATCTAATATATTGTCATTAAATCTATAACAGCTCATACCCCGGGCAGACATAATCCAATACTAATAATAAACAGATATTTGTTTAACAAAGTAATTCTCAGGGATGAGAGTGGGTGGTCATCAAAAAAAGCAGAAAACAAGATAAAGGTCTGCGAGGGCGCCGAAGGTGCCTGAAGCCAACCAGGGGGGTCTGGGAGGGATACCCCCCCAGGAAAATTTTGAAAAATAAGGCCTTACAAACCACTTTTCCTGCAATCTGAGCTGTAGTAGATAAAAAAATCTGTTGTCTTTTTTATATAGTTACATGAAAATGTGTATCAAATCAATAGGAGTATTGTTTGAATTCAAAATAAAATCACATTCTACATTCAAGGGTATGGTTATAATTCATGATCAACAAAAATGACAAACTGAATTCACATTAAACTTAAGTTCTATCCATTATCAAAATGTTCATATATTAAATAAAATTTCTTAGGGTGACTGACCTTTTGGGGGCGGCACGGTGGTGTAGTGGTTAGCGCTGTCGCCTCACAGCAAGAAGGTCCTGGGTTCAAGCCCCGGGGCTGGCGAGGGCCTTTCTGTGTGGAGTTTGCATGTTCTCCCCGTGTCTGCGTGGGTTTCCTCCGGGTGCTCCGGTTTCCCCCACAGTCCAAAGACATGCAGGTTAGGTTAACTGGTGACTCTGAATTGACCATAGGTGTGAATGTGAGTGTGAATGGTTGTCTGTGTCTATGTGTCAGCCCTGTGATGACCTGGCGACTTGTCCAGGGTGTACCCCGCCTTTCGCCCGTAGTCAGCTGGGATGGGCTCCAGCTTGCCTGCGACCCTGTAGAAGGATAAAGCGGCTAGAGATAATGAGATGAGATGAGACTGACCTTTTCTCCCTATGTCATTAGTTGCATATGATTTCTTCAAAAAGTCTTTTGAAATATTTAAGTTTTTAAAACTATCAGCATTAATTCAGATTTACTGACTATCAATCATATACATGTTCAATGTATTAACTGAGTAAATTGAGGCATGTTGAGTAAAAAAGCCAATCCGAAAGAGAAACGTATTTTTGAAGAGCAGCGACGATGAACATGTGCAAGTTGCAAGTTTCGATAAAATAGAACGGATGTGGGTACTTTTCTAAGAACTTGTGATTGGCTATCATGCTCTCGCCATCGATGTTTTGGCCAATTACACTGTAGATAACACGTTTTCTACCACGAGACTTAGTGAGACTAAAGATGGCGAAAATATAAACATGTAACATCGTCGTAGGAATGAATTACACTTGAGTATCACGAAGGAACATACCCCAACCCCCCCCTCAATAAATGAAAAAAAAATTCTAAACGGATTTGGCATAATATAAAAAGTTCGATCTTTACTCAGAAAAAGCGGAAATCCGCCGAAAAGCAGAAAACTCTCATCCCTGAATTCTAATAATTGTTGAGATGACTTTTTTGTTAGAAGACATTAATTTAACATTCATGAATGGACTTTCAGTTTTAATCTCAGTTTCTTTTCCACTTTCAGAAATCCACCAATAAATAAAACGTGCGATGCATCATTAACAAATGAAACCTTGCTATTGTTGTCAAATCACTGTGGTATAAGTGGAATAACACACACGAGACCATGGAAGGTGGTGGGGGCATGCGCAACTTTCATAGAACAATTTTATATACTTGTCTGTCATGTGCTAATCCTTAATCTTAAAATTATTAACAATTATAAGCTTACTAATCTTAGCAATCTAATATATACAAATATACATATCTACAGGTCTACATATTTACATGAAGAGATAAGAATTTACCAATACCATGTATAAATTTGACTTTGATTAATTTACAGCAGTAATAATACTAAAGCATGCCATACATCTGTAACATCCTACAGTAAAATACCTGTACTTTTAACACTAACCAGAAATATAAACCTACAGACCGATTAAAAAAAAGGGATAAATGCTTTCTTCTAAAATTATTATTATTATTATTATTATTATTATTATTATTATTATATTAAAAGCACAATCATTAATCAACAATGATCTCATGATGGCATGAGGTCAAGCTGAATAGAAATGAAAAGTTATAAATGTGATTCTCACTGCACCTGTTAGGACTGGGGACTGTCTTGGCCTCTAGAGGCCGCTGTTATTGCTTTATCTTGTCATGTTTGTTTTGGCCTCTAGAGGCCGCCACCACTTCTGTGTTTTGTGTTTGTTTTGATTGCCTGTTTCCATGTGCCTTTCACCCCCACCTGTTCTTTATTTCCTGCCCCGCCCAGTTTCTTAATTTCCCTGTGTATAAATACTTCCTCAGTTTGGTCCCTAGTCACGGAGTCTTTGTGCTGTTATCACCTGACACCTCTTTTCCATGTTCCTTGCCTATGTCTTTGTGGCTTTTGTACTTTGCTTTCTTTTGGACTTTTTTGGACTTTGTATTTACTATTTTTGGATCTTCTGAGTGTTTGAATTTTTGCCTCTTCTTTTCTGGTTTTTGGCTCTTTGTTTTGATTTTGAACTTTTGGTTTTTTCCCTGGTTATCTTCTGAGCGTTTGGATTATACTTTTGTTTTTGCCTTGGATTGTAAATATTGTAAATAAACTGTTTTTTTTACTCTACTTTCGCCTCACTCCTCTGCACTTGAGTCATTCCCCTGGTGGCCTAGTCGGGGTTTGCTGGCTCATTACACCAGTGACCCGGGTTCGATTCTCAGCAAAACCCTAACAGAAAGATTCCGTCATAACCGACTCAGCAGAGGCGTCTTCAACGGTCTACCCGGCTAACCTTCAGAGAATTATGGCTGCTTTAACACGCTTCGGAGCTACCATGGACACTCATGGACGAACACTTGCTAGCCAACGTGAGGCCCTTGCTCGCCACGAGGTACTGCTTCAGCAAATTGGGAAAACCCTGGCACAGCTGACTCCTCTGCCCGCATCTCCTCATCCTGATCCGGCTCCTGCTCCCCCATCTGCTCCCGCCACGCTGCCTCCTTCACCTCGCAAACCCAGCCTTCCTGCACCACAGAGGTATGACGGCAAGCACGGTGAGTGCCGGGAGTTCCTTTCCCAGTGCCAACTCACCTTTGAGCTCCAGCCTACCACCTACACTACGGATCGCCGCAAGATTGCCTTTGTGATAACCTTGTTAGCTGGTAAGGCACGAGCTTGGGCAACGGCCATCTGGCAGAGACAGGGACCCGAGTGCTCTGATTTCAAGCTGTTTACGGAGGAGATGCTTGGTGTCTTCGATCAGGCGGACATCAGTAAAGACGCAGCCAGAAAGCTTATGTCCATCCAGCAAGGAGGAAGCGTTGCAGACTACGCCATCTCGTTCCGGATGCTCGCAGCAGTCAGCAGATGGAATGAGACTGCCCTGGTTTCAGCCTTCCACCATGGTTTGTCTGACCCCATCAAAGATGGCCTGGCCTCTATCGGATGCCCAAATGACCTCGAAACTCTGATTTCACATGCCATTCGTCTTGACAACAGGATTAGAGAACACCGCTAAGTCTTGAGCCTCCCCGGCTTCACTGCCTCAACATGGAGCCCGTCTACCTCCTCCAGTGACTGTCCAGAGCCCATGCAATTGGGCCGTACTTGCCTCTCCGCATCTGAGAGGGAGCGCAGAAGGAGGTACAAGTGCTGCATCTACTGTGGCAAGCCTGGCCACTTCCGAGCATCATGTCCCGAGCTCTCGGGAAAAGTACCGCCCCGTCCAGCCGAGGGAGGGTTGTGATGGGGCCTACTCTCTCTCCTGAACTTCCTGGCCAAGGAGTCTACATCCCGGTCTCCATCTCCTGGGGTGAGTCCGTCCACTCTTGTCAGGCCTTGTTAGACTCCGGGGCGGCTGGAAACTTTATGGATGTTCACTTCGCCCGCAGAATCAATGTCCCTACTGCTCCTCTTGAAGTCCCACAGTCTGTGTCTGCCCTGGATGGCCAAGCTTTAGATGATGGAAGAGTCACCCAAGTTACTTCTCCAGTCTTTCTCCAGTCCCAAGGTCACCAAGAAGAAATATCCCTGCACCTGATTCATTCACCAGAGTTCCCGGTGATTCTAGGCCTTCCTTGGCTTACCCGCCACAACCCTCGTATAGACTGGGTAACAAGCCAGGTTGTGGAATGGGGTCCTGCATGCTATGCCTCTTGTCTCCTCTCTAGCTCTCCTGTGTCTCCTGCCGAGCCTCCTGATCTCACCAAGTTATCTCAAGTTCCCACAGAGTACTGGGATCTGAAAGAAGTTTTTAGCAAGAGCAGGGCCGCCGTTCTTCTTCCGCACCGTGCCTATGACTGTGCCATCGACTTGCTCCCTGGGGCTACCCCTCCTCATGGCAGACTGTTTTCCCTCTCTCAGCCAGAACGCAAGGCCATAGAGGAGTACATCAAGGACGCTTTGGCCTCTGGGTTCATTCGACCCTCCACCTCACCCGCTGGTGCTGGCTTCTTCTTTGTCGGCAAGAAGGATGGGGGGCTCCGGCCGTGTATTGATTACAGGGGCCTGAACAAGATCACTGTGCGCAACCGCTATCCCCTTCCGCTGATGTCCACAGCATTTGATCTGCTCCAAGGCGCCACTGTCTTCACCAAGTTGGACTTACGGAATGCATACCACCTCATCCGCATCCGACAGGGAGATGAGTGGAAGACTGCCTTTAACACCCCGTCTGGGCACTACGAGTACCAAGTTATGCCCTTCGGACTCACCAATGCGCCAGCAGTGTTTCAGGCCCTTATCAACGACGTCTTGAGGGATATGATCAATCAGTACGTTTTCGTCTACCTCGACGACATCCTAATATTTTCCAAAACCGTGCAGGAGCACCGCCACCATGTCCGCCAGGTTCTCAAGAGGCTGCTACAGAACAATCTGTTTGCCAAAGCCCAGAAATGTGAGTTCCATGTTCCCGAGGTCTCCTTCCTGGGTTTTATTGTATGGACGGGACAACTCCAAATGGACCCAGCCAAGACCCTGGCCATCCAGGACTGGCCTACTCCCAAGTCCGTCAAAGAAGTTCAGCGGTTCTTAGGATTCGCTAACTTCTACCGCAAGTTCGTCAGGAACTTCAGTTCCGTAGCAGCACCCATATTGGATCTCACCAAAAAGACTGGTGGATCTTATGTCTGGTCTCCTCAGGCGGAAAAGGCATTTAGGGACCTCAAGCACCGCTTCTGCACGGCACCCATCCTGGTCCTCCCAGACACATTGCAACCATTCGTCGTCGAGGTGGACGCCTCGGACAGTGGCATCAGCGCGGTCCTCTCTCAGCGTTCGGAGGGAAAGCTGCACCCCTGCGCTTACTTCTCCCACCACCTGAGCCCTGCGGAGTCCCACTATAATGTGGGGGATCGGGAACTGCTCGCAGTCAAACTGGCCCTTGAGGAGTGGAGGCACTGGTTGGAGGGAGCACAACATCCATTCCTGGTTTGGACAGACCACAAGAACCTGGAGTACCTCCAGCAAGCCAAGAGACTGAATCCACGACAGGCTAGGTGGGCCTTGTTCTTTAGCCTATTTAATTTCTCCTTATCGTACCGCCCTGGCTCTAAGAACACCAAACCGGACACGCTCTCCAGGCTATTCTTGCCCAACAACAGGGGGAGTGAAGTTGGGCCTATTATCCCTGTGTCTCGGATTGTGGCCCCTGTCCGCTGGGGTGTTGAGGAGGCCGTCCGACAAGCTCAACACCAGGACCCCGGCCCTGGGACAGGGCCACCGTGCCTCCTGTACGTCCCCCGTCAAGCCTGGGCCAAGGTTCTTCAGTGGGGTCATTCATCCCCTCTCACCGCCCACCCAGGAGCCCGGAGGACCCTGGACTTCTTGAAAAGATGCTTCTGGTGGCCAAGCATGGAGAAGGAAGTGAGGTCATTTGTCCTGTCCTGTGAGGTGTGCACCAGAACCAAGAACCCACGACAGTGTCCCCAGGGCCTCCTGCATCCTCTGCCTATTCCCCGGCATCCCTGGTCTCATGTGGTGGTCAACTTCATCACGGGTCTTCCCGACTCACAAGGTAACACTGTCATTTTGGTCATTGTTGACAGATTCTCCAACGCTTGCCGCTTCATACCACTGTGCAAACTTCCTTCTGCTCTTGAAACAGCCAAAATTATTTTTACCCATGTCTTCCGAGTCTTTGGTCTCCCGCAGGACATTGTCTCAGACCAGGGGCCCCAGTTCTCCTCCCGAATGTGGCGGGGGTTCTGCAAACTCATTGGGGCCACTGCCAGCCTCTCTTCTGGGTTCCACCCCCAGTCCAACGGCCAGACCGAGAGGCTCAACCAGGACCTGGAAACCACCCTGCAAGGCCTGGCAATGGATAACCCGACATCTTGGAGCACCTGGCTGCCATAGGCAGAGTACGCCCACAACACCCTGCAGTCATCTGCCACCAGGTTGTCGCCATTCCAGTGCCAGTTCGGGTTCCAGCCACCTCTGTTTCCAGAACAGGAGGAGGACGCTGGGGTGCCCTTGGTCAACCAGTATGTGAGACAGTGTTGCAAGACCTGGAACAAGGTCAGGAGGACCCTCATCCAGACTTCCAGGGCCAACCAGACTCAGGCCAACCGCCATAGAAGGCCTGCCCACATTTTCCGCCCTGGGCAGCGGGTTTGGCTGTCCGCCAAGGACCTTCCGCTGCGGGTGGAGAACCGCAAGCTTGCTCCTCACTACATTGGCCCCTTCAAGGTTGTGCGCAGGGTGAATCCTGTTGCCTACCGGCTCCAGTTGCCCCAGACTCTAAGGATCAACCCCACATTCCATGTTTCCCTGTTGCGGCCTGTACTGTCGTCCACGTATGCCCCTGCCCCTGGGAATCCCCCACCCCCCCACCTCTTCCAGGGTCAGACTGTGTTCACTGTGCACCGCCTGCTTGACTCCTGCTGGGTCCGTGATGGGCTCCAATATCTAGTGGACTGGGAGGGCTATGGCCCTGAGGAGCACTGCTGGGTTCCTGCTTGGGACGTGTTAGACAAGGAATTGTGTCGGGACTTCCATTCGGCCCATCCGGATCGCCCTGGGAACGTCAGGAGACGCTCCTTGAGGGGGGGGTCCTGTTAGGACTGGGGACTGTCTTGGCCTCTAGAGGCCGCTGTTATTGCTTTATCTTGTCATGTTTGTTTTGGCCTCTAGAGGCCGCCACCGCTTCTGTGTTTTGTGTTTGTTTTGATTGCCTGTTTCCATGTGCCTTTCACCCCCACCTGTTCTTTATTTCCTGCCCCGCCCAGTTTCTTAATTTCCCTGTGTATAAATACTTCCTCAGTTTGGTCCCTAGTCATGGAGTCTTTGTGCTGTTATCACCTGACACCTCTGTTCCGTGTTCCTCACCTATGTCTTTGTGGCTTTTGTACTTTGCTTTCTTTTGGACTTTTTTGGACTTTGTATTTACTATTTTTGGATCTTCTGAGCATTTTGAATTTTTGCCTCTTCTTTTCTGGTTTTTGGCTCTTTGTTTTGATTTTGAACTTTTGGTTTTTTCCCCGGTTATCTTCTGAGCGTTTGGATTATACTTTTGTTTTTGCCTTGGATTGTAAATATTGTAAATAAACTGTTTTTTTACTCTACTTTCACCTCACTCCTCTGCACTTGAGCCATTCCCCTGGTGGCCTAGTGGGGGTTTGCTGGGTCATTACACCAGCGGCCTAGGTTTGATTCCCAGCAAAACCCTAACAGCACCTCATGGGTGGGGCCAAATACCATAAAAAAAATAAATAAGGAAAAAAAATTGCTGGAGCCTAGTGTTAAAATACTTACCACCACATGCTACAGAAACTTGCCATACATTTTATGATATGTATGAGGTGTCGAGGGTAGCCTGCGCATAAATAATTCTCAATAGGATTGGTATGGGCCTCCTGATGGAGCCACCATCAAAGGGGATGGGCTCAATACAGGCAATTGTAAACTCAAAAGGGATGGGATCCATAAAAGGGATGGGGTGCTCAAAAGGGACAGACTCCATAATGGGGACAGGGTCCTTAAAGAGGTTGGGTCCTCAAGGGAGACGGGCATCTCAAAGGGGAGGAGTTCTCTAAGGGGGTCAGGGTCCTCAAGGTGGTCAGGCACCTCAAGGAGGACAAGTTCCATAAGCAGTATGGGGTGCATAAGGGGGATGGGGTCCATAAAGGTAACAGGGTCCTAAAAGGGGATGTGTCCTATAAGGGAAATGGGGTCCTCGAAGGGGGCAGCTTTCATAAAGGGGTTGGGTTCCTCAAAGGGGATGGGTTCCTCAAAGGGGACGGGATCCTCAAACTGGAGGGGTGCGATAAAGAGGAAGGGGTCCTCAAAGGAGATGGGGTCCTTAAAGAAGGACCCCTAAAGGGGACAGGGTCCTCAAACAGAACAGGGTCCATGAAGGGAATAGGGTCCTCAAAAACACCATGCACTCATCATCATCCTCTTGCTCATGCTGCTCAGTCCTGAGGGCTTCATCCTCGTCGTCTCTCTCCTCTGTGTTCTTGTACAGCTCACTGGCAGGAAATGTCCTTCCTGTGTCCAAAGAGATGAAGACAGTGAGACACGTCTGCACATATCGTCCAGTGAATCAGAAACCTCTCTTTTTATCACAGAGTGTCTGTTTTGTACAGCAGGAAATCCTCACTCTAAACAAACAATCCTTTATGCTAAACAAACAGATTTACACTTGCACAGTTTTCTTTCCTATTAGTTGTACAGCAGTTTGCTGAACCACACCAATGAACAAATCAATAATAATAATAATAATAATAATAATAATAATAATAATAATAATCTGTTTTAACACAGTTATTATTGTCTGGAGAGTGTCTATTCACTGTTTTGCAGCCCAATAAAAATACAAATAATACCCCAAACACTGAAAAACAATAATTTCATGACATGAACTATGCTAATTAGCCAGCAGTCTGACCTTAGCTTTGCTAATATTTCTCCTCAGAGTAACTATTTGACTTTCAATAAACTTTGTCAACTTTCAAACTTTTCTAACGAACACAAACTAACGATAGGTTACAGAAATTATTATTAGCCAAATAGTTTCTACCCACATTAACATTTTTGGGATAGTTTGCACTTTAGTATCAGTAACACTAAAATCTAGCATGCATGCGAGTTAGGGTTAGGTATTAACATTAAAAAAAAATCACAAAAAAATTGTTTTTATGGTTATTTTGGCGAGCTGAAGCCATTTAATGAGGTTTTGTGGTTTTCTTACACACTCTCCTGATATAAGAACGAAACCCTCGTGACATCTTGTCAGCAAATATGGCGGAGCTCTGGTGCTGAAGTGCAGCTGTCTCCATTCAAATGCATCTGGCTGTTTTTAACAACAATAAAACCATCTGCAGTGTTTGTATCTGTTATAGCTTTAATACTCAAACAGGAATGTGCTTATGGTGCCAGCTAGTTAGTTTTGCCAACTTGATGCAACTTTTCTGACAGAGCCGCTAACTTCAGGCTAATTATCTGATCACTGACGATGTGGAAGTAAATCCAGAGATGCTGCTTGTGTGATCCTCAGCTTGCCGGTTTCACAAATCAACGTTTTTGAAAGAAAACGTTGCAAAGATTTAAATACAAACATTTCACAGCCCAGCTGGGAATTCCGTTTTTCGAGGGTGGGCGGGGAAATCTTGTGAATATTCATGAGCAAAGTGCCACCTGATTGGCCAGTGAAGGGTTTTTGTTTCACCTCGTTGCTTTTTGAGGAAACGATTTTGTTTAGCTCCAAACCCAAAGGTTCAAATACTGTAATTGACCCATGATAAAGAAAAGCACCACAGAATTTACTGCGATTAATTTCAAATGCTTATGATCTCATTTTAAATCTGACTTAGGATGAGCTTCTTAATAGGGATTTGAATATGTCGTGTTCACACTTTCATAATATATGTCATAAACATAATAATATTACAACAAACATTATAATGAGTCTGATTTTTTTTTACTTTGACATAGTTATTAATACACCAGAGATAAATGCATCATCTCAAATAGATACAGTATACAGTATATAGAGTGCTGAGTGTAAATGAGTACACCCCCTTTGAAAAGTAACATTTTAAACAATATCTCAATGAACACAAACAATTTCCAAAATGTTGACAAGACAAAGTTTAATATAACATCTGTTTAACTTATAACATGAAAGTAAGGTTAATAATATAACTTAGATTACACATTTTTTTCAGTTTTATTCAAATTAGGGTGGTGCAAAAATGAGTACACCCCACAACAAAAACGACTACATCTAGTACTTTGTATGGCCTCCATGATTTTTAATGGCAGAACCAAGTCTTCTAGGCATGGAATGAACAAGTTGGTGACATTTTGGAACATCAATCTTTTTCCATTCTTCAACAACAACCTCTTTTAGTGACTGGATGCTGGATGGAGAGTGATGCTCAACTAGTCTCTTCAGAATTCCCCAAAGCAAATAATTTCTTTACACCACAAAGGTGAAGGTTACAAGAAGATCAGCAAAGCTTTACTTATCAGTCAGAATACTGTAGCAAAAGTGGTACAACAATTTAAGAAAGATGGAACTGCAACCATCTCACAGAGACATCCAGGTCGTCCACGGAAGTTAACACCTCGACAGGAGCGTCTTCTGATGAGAAGGGTTGAAGAAAATCAGCATGCAAGTTCACTGCAGTTATCAAAAGAAGTAGAAAGCCAAACTGGGGTGACTATTTCCCATGACACAATACGGCATACACTGCAGAGAAATGGAATGCATGGATGCCGTCCATGAAAGAAGCCTCTCCTAAAGCCCAGGCACAAAAAAGCCCACCTAGAGTTTGCCAGGGCCCATGCTGACAAAGATGAAGACTACTGGGACTCTATACTCTGGAGTGATGAGACGAAGATGAATGTTTTTGGAACTGATGGCTTCAAAACTGTATGGCGTCGCAAAGGTGAGGAATACAAAGAAAAATGCATGGTGCCTACAGTGAAACATGGTGGTGGCAGTGTCCTTATGTGAGGCTGCATGAGTGCTGCTGGTGTCGGGGAGCTGCATTTCATTGATGGCATCATGAATTCACAGATGTATTGCTCTATACTGAAAGACAAGATGCTACCATCACTCTGTGCCCTTGGTCGTTGTGCACTTTTCCAACATGACTAAACACACATCTAAGGCCACTGTTGGATTTCTGAAGAAGAACAGGGTGAAAGTGATTCAGTGGCCAAGTATGTCTCCTGATCTGAACCCAATCGAACACCTATGGGAAATTCTGAAGAGACAAGTTGAGCATCACTCTCCATCCAGCCACTAAAAGAATGGAAAAAGATTGATGTTGCAAAATGTCGCCAACTTGTTCTTTCCATGCCTAGAAGACTTGGTGCTGTCATTAAAAATCATGGAGGCCATACAAAGTACTAGATGTAGTCGTTTTTGTTGTGGGGTGTACTCATTTTTGCACCACCCTAATTTGAGTAAAACTGAAAAAATGTGTAATCTAAGTTATATTATTAACCTTACTTCCACGTTATAAGTTAAACAGATGTTATATTAAACTTTGTCTTTTCAACATTTTGGAAATTGTTTGTGTTCAATGAGATATTGTTTAAAATGTTACTTTTCAAAGGGGGTGTACTCATTTACACTGAGCACTGATATATATATATATATATATATATATATATATATATATATATATATATATATATATAATTAGTGCTGTCAAAGTTAATGCGATAATAACGCGTTAACGCGATCTCAATTTATTGCGATTAAAAAAAATAGTGCCGTTAACGCAAATTCTAATTTGGCCCTGCGAGTCACCCGTAGTTCCTGTTGAAACTTGTCGCGCGCTGCTTCAATAAGAGTACGTGTGAGTGATGGAGAAAGGCATAGACATATAAACATCCTCGCCGCCATATTGGATGGGGCAAAGTGGAGATTCTTCAACTGTCTCTGCGTCTAGACAGTAGCCGAGAATAAAGATGCCTCATTCATGTGCTGCGTTTAACTGTACCAACAGGTTTACCGTCCAAACGAGATCACATGGGATTACCTTTCACAGGTGAGACTGGAAAAATACTTTTCAATACTGTTCCTTCAGTCGTCAGTTTCCCAGCTCATCTCCACCGGGGAGGTGTATAGTTATAAGCAGTGAGAATTAGATAATACAGTGCCACACTATGATGAACGTTTTTGAACGTATGATGAATGTTTTTATTTTTGTTATCTGTTTTTTTTCTTCTTTTATGGCAAATACTTCTCTTCAAAAGAAACTAATGAAGAGTAAAATAAAACATTTTTTTTTATTTTCACAGTGATATGCACTTTATTTTTGATCCCTTGGTTTTCTCATCTAATATGGAAGTTATGGATGTCAGTAGCTGTGACAAGACGTGTTATGCTCTGCAATAAAAAAAAAAAAAAAAATTGGTACAAAGCAAGTCCATTCACTTTGTTATGCTGATAAGAGAATTACAATGGTTTTTCATGTGACAAAAATGTAATCGCGAGTTAACTATGACAGTCGCGACATTAATCGCGATTAAATATTTTAATCGCTTGACAGCACTTATAATATATATATATATATATATCATCTCATTATCTCTAGCCGCTTTATCCTTCTACAGGGTCGCAGGCAAGCTGGAGCCTATCCCAGCTGACTACGGGCGAAAGGCGGGGTACACCCTGGACAAGTCGCCAGGTCATCACAGGGCTGACACATAGACACAGACAACCATTCACACTCACATTCACACCTACGGTCAATTTAGAGTCACCAGTTAACCTAACCTGCATGTCTTTGGACTGTGGGGGAAACCGGAGCACCTGGAGGAAACCCACGCAGACACGGGGAGAACATGCAAACTCCGCACAGAAAGGCCCTCGCCAGCCCCGGGGCTCGAACCCAGGACCTTCTTGCTGTGAGGCGACAGCACTAACCACTACACCACCGTGCCGCCCATACATATATATATATATATATATATATATATATATATGAGTTACAC
This sequence comes from Neoarius graeffei, assembly GCF_027579695.1. Lineage (NCBI taxonomy): Eukaryota > Metazoa > Chordata > Actinopteri > Siluriformes > Ariidae > Neoarius > Neoarius graeffei. The sequence goes on from NC_083577.1 coordinate 9,900,315, forward strand.
CCAGGACATGGAGAATCAAAACCATGACATAAATCTCTGTGTCACTTGAGGAAGAAAATTGATGAATTTAAGGAAATTGATAAATTGTTTTGGGTACTTTTTCTTTGTGAATTTATTGATATAATAAAAAGAAACTCATACATTGGCTTGGAGATATGAAGTTTATATTCTCATGCTGAAAAACTCACATTTTTCATATGAAATACATCACAGATCCAAGTGACATACAACCCCGATTCCAAAAAAAGTTGGGACAAAGTACAAATTGTAAATAAAAATGGAATGCAATAATTGACAAATTTCAAAAACTGATATTGTATTCACAATAGAACATAGACAACATATCAAATGTCGAAAGTGAGACATTTTGAAATTTCATTCCAAATATTGGCTGATTTGAAATTTCATGACAGCAACACATCTCAAAAAAGTTGGGACAGGGACAATAAGAGGCTGGAAAAGTTAAAGGTACAAAAAAGGAGCAGCTGGAGGACCAAATTGCAACTCATTAGGTCAATTGGCAATAGGTCATTAACATGACTGGGTATAAAAAGAGCATCTTGGAGTGGCAGTGGCTCTCAGAAGTAAAGATGGGAAGAGGATCACCAATCCCCCTAATTCTGCGCCGACAAATAGTGGAGCAATATCATAAAGGAGTTCGACAGTGTAAAATTGCAAAGAGTTTGAACATATCATCTACAGTGCATAATATCATCAAAAGATTCAGAGAATCTGGAAGAATCTCTGTGCGTAAGGGTCAAGGCCGGAAAACCATACTGGGTGCCCGTGATCTTCGGGCCCTTAGACAGCACTGCATCACATACAGGCATGCTTCTGTATTGGAAATCACAAAATGGGCTCAGGAATATTTCCAGAGAACATTATCTGTGAACACAATTCACCGTGCCATCCGCCGTTGCCAGCTTAAACTGTATAGTTCAAAGAAGAAGCCATATCAAAACGTAATCCAGAAGCGCAGACGTCTTCTCTGGGCCAAAGCTCATTTAAAATGGACTGTGGCAAAGTGGAAAACACATTCTGTGGTCAGATGAATCAAAATTTGAAGTTCTTTATGGAAATCAGGGACGCCGTGTCATTCGGACTAAAGAGGAGAAGGACGACCCAAGTTGTTATCAGCGCTCAGTTCAGAAGCCTGCATCTCTGATGGTATGGGGTTGCATTAGTATGTGTGGCATGGGCAGCTTACACATCTGGAAAGACACCGTCAATGCTGAAAGGTATGCCCAGGTTCTAGAGCAACATATGCTCCCATCCAGACAACGTCTCTTTCAGGGAAGACCTTGCATTTTCCAACATGACAATGCCAAACCACATACTGCATCAATTACATCATGGCTGCGTAGAAGAAGGGTCCGGGTACTGAACTGGCCAGCCTGCAGTCCAGATCTTTCACCCATAGAAAACATTTGGCGCATCATAAAATTGAAGATAAGGCAAAAAAGACCTAAGACAGTTGAGCAACTAGAATCCTACATTAGACAAGAATGGGTTAACATTCCTATCCCTAAACTTGAGCAACTTGTCTCCTCAGTCCCCAGACGTTTACAGACTGTTGTAAAGAGAAAAGGGGATGTCTCACAGTGGTAAACATGGCCTTGTCCCAACTTTTTTGAGATGTGTTGTTGTCATGAAATTTAAAATCACCTAATTTTTCTCTTTAAATGATACATTTTCTCAGTTTAAACATTTGATATGTCATCTATGTTCTATTCTGAATAAAATGTGGAATTTTGAAACTTCCACATCATTGCATTCCGTTTTTATTTACAATTTGTACTTTGTCCCAACTTTTTTGGAATCGGGGTTGTAGAAGAAGAAATTTCCCGATATTTCAGTCCGATGACACTCCCAGTGTGTTCGCACTGACTAGATGTGTATTGTCAAAATGGCGAACCGGTTCAAAATTAAAATTATTTTGATTAACTTACATTTGTGTGTGTGTGTGTGTGTGTGTGTGTGTGTGTGTTGCGGCGACCTGCCACAAGGAGTGCCTGAACGCAGGCTCACATAATTGACAGCTGCCTCCGCCACTTCCTGCTACGCTGAATCGCTGCGCTACCAGCGCATGCACGCTGCGCTGAACAGGCAGCCAATCACAACGCTAATTAGCAGGGCAGCCAATCACAATGCTAGTTAGCAGGGCAGCGGTCGTTCTAGAATGATAGGCAGAATTGACATTCAGTTTGTAATGAAGCAGCAGCGCAGCAGTTGCAAAGAGAATTCGCTACTAACACAAACTTTACAGCACATCAGGGAAAAAAAGGACACCGGTAAACCCACTGAACTTTTTTATATGCAAACGCTGCGCTCGCAGTAATCCGTGGGCATGAGAAATGTTTGTTCCTTACCTGTGATTGGTTTAATGGTTTAAACTTACTTTCTCAGTGGCGTGTAGTAAAACATCTTCAGTTAAAGTGAACAAACTGCCTGTGAAAGGGCTAATGGTTAAAATGGTTCTTAGTTTAAAACTGGTTTTCTGTTCATTTATATTTGTTCAGCAACATATTACCTGAATGATTTAAAAATGGTTAAAATATACTTAATTTACCTTATACATAAATATTTATATATTGTTGCCTAATTAACTTGGGCTTTGTTATAGAAAAACAAGCATTTATTCACACATGCTTTGTTGTAGAAAAACAGGCATTTATTCATACATTTATTTTATGTTTGTATGTTTAAAGGTTTTTCACCTTCTAGCTTCGGCTTCAAGCTCCAAGCTTCTACTTCTGATTCTAACGTCAGTTCCACTGAAAACCAATAAAATACAAGACGAGTGGAATCCTGTGTCCGAGTCCTTCCCTTTCAAGTGTGGGAAACCCTGACAGTGACACCTTGACTGTGTGTGTGTGTGTGTGTGTGTATATGTCCATATAATATAAAGAACATGACATACAAAGTTTATCTTCTCATGTTGAAATGTATTTTCATTTGTTTGCTTGGCTCACTCGTGAATATGTTCACCACTCAAAGATAAACTTCATGTCTTTGTGGAACCATGTAATATCCTCTGTAATTAATTAGAAGGGCATGCGGTAGAGTGCATACCTCCGCCAAGCCACATATGAGAATATCCTGGATTCACATACATATCCAGATTTGCATCAAAATCTAATCAATTTTATTTGGCCCATGCCTCAACTTTCCTCAAAATTTCCTCAAAATCTGTTTAATACTTCAGGTTTATTTTTGCGTCAAGTTTATTTTTATAGCGCTTTTAACAATAGACATTGTCACAAAGCAGCTTTACAGAATTTTAATGACTTTAAACATGAGCTAATTTTATCGCTAATCTATCCCCAATGAGCAAGCCTGTGGTGACAATGGCAAGGAAAATCTCCCTCAGACGACATGAGGAAGAAACCTCGAAAGGAACCAGACTCAAAAGGGAACCCAACCTCATTTGGGTGATAACAGACAACGTGATTATAACATTTTTAACAGTTTTAACATGTCTGTTTCACTGAAGTTATAAACTGTTCATTGATGGAAACTGGAGTGCAAAACTGCTCATGATGACTGCAGTCCCAAAGTTAGCAAGTCAACTGTAGTCCTCAGCCATAAAAGCATTACTGTAAGTGTCCAGAGCATCTTCCAAGTGTCACTTTCAGCTGTCCCTATGGGGCTGTCCTCCACAGGACCGATGTGATAAGACTCCAGCCAGACATAGGGCATCAATTAGGTCTGAGAAGCAGAAGAGGTCAGCATCTCAATCTTAGGATTGACATGTAACTCAGAGGGACAGATGGGGGAGAGGCAGGTTGTTAGGTATGCCCAATGTCACCTGATGAGTAGGAACAGTATACATTTTGCATGGAGTGGAAGCAAGGACTCCGGCAAAACTAACTATGACAGCATAACTAAAAGGAGAGAGCCAGAAAGTAGCACAGTCATGAAGGCGCCCCGGGACATAAAGCAGCAGCCAGTACACCATCAACAAACTCGAGTGAGTGAGTGAATGAGTGAGTGGGGGACTGACAGCATCCATACATCCCAGTTTACAAAAACACTCTATGCTGAGGACCCTCCAGATCTACTCCTTTACCTCATAAACACTATTAACAAAAGGCTTCACTAAACAGATATGTTTTCAGCCTAGACTTAAACGCTGAGACTGTGTCTGAGTCCCGAACACTACTTGGAAGGCTGTTCCATAACTGTGGGGCTTTGTAAGAATGTAGCCTGATGTAGCCTTCACTATATGAGGTACCATACAAGTAGATAGCCAGCACCTTTTGATCTAAGTAGATGTGGTGGGTCTCTCTCACACACACACACACTAGTCCAGCTAGGCAGTACGGTGGTGTAGTGGTTAGCGCTGTCGCCTCACAGCAAGAAGGTCCGGGTTCGGGCCCCGTGGCCGACGAGGGCCTTTCTGTGTGGAGTTTGCATGTTCTCCCCGTATCCGTGTGGGTTTCCTCCGGGTGCTCCGGTTTCCCCCACAGTCCAAAGACATGCAGGTTAGGTTTAGCCTGGGAAATCCCATGCTGCTTTGCACAATCGTTCCGATCTGAAAAGACAGCAATGGAAACTATGGTCTAAAGGCTCGCCTGAGTTAGGGAGCCAATCAGAGAGTGGGGAGGGTGGAAAGACGGTGACGCGTACTACTCGACAAACGGAAGCTTGTAGTTTATTTGGGACTGTTTATGGATCACATTTAACATGGTGGCGAGTGATACGAACCAAACTTTCGATCAAGCTTTAGACACTGTTCTGAATTAGTCTGGTTAACACCAGACCATATCACAAGTGAAATAATTTCGGTGCCATTGTTTTCCTATTTTTGTTTTGCCTTCTCTTTCCTTCTCTTCTTCGCCTCTTCGTCGCTCTAACTATGTCACCGGGTACAACTGCCATGATTGGCCATGGGCTACGTATACGCCAAATGATAGACATTCGCAACGTCCAATAAACGGCCGTTGACAATCGTAAACCACACCTCCCCTACGAGAAATTCAATAGGCGGATTCCAGACCATATTTCACTTGTGATATGGTCTGGTGTTAACCAGACTAGGTTAGGTTAACTGGTGACTCAAAATTGACCGTAGGTGTGAATGTGAGTGTGAATGGTTGTCTGTGTCTATGTGTCAGTCCTGTGATGACCTGGCGACTTGTCCAGGGTGTACCCCGCCTTTTGCCCGTAGTCAGCTGGGATAGGCTCCAGCTTGCCTGTGACCCTGTAGAACAGGATAAAGCGGCTAGAGATAATGAGATGAGATGAAGACAAAAATGGCATCTAAGCAAGCAAAACAACAACAATTAACCTATGTATAAACCTTTAAGGTTAATGAGAAACTAATTTGACTAATGGAATTCAGGTTGAGTTTTGTTCGTTATAAAGCAAATTGCCTGCTCAAGCCTAAAATCTAAAGCATCAAGGATACAACTGGGCTTTAATGACAAAAGCCACTTTCCCACACTGCACCACTTCTGTAGCACCTCGACTGGGTTGATCAAGTTGTAATTTACATCAGAGAGTTGGGATTTGCTCAATACAGCCTTCTGTGTAGTGGTTTCTGAGTGTGTATCAGTCCTGCGACAGTCTCCCATCACCACTACCACTCTCCTCCAACTGGTGCTGCTGTTGCTTTGGACAGAAAAAGAGATTAATTTCTGAGTCATGCTTTGAGATTCAGCAGTGCTTTTAGGAAGGGAAGGAAAAGAAAAAGAGGGAAGTTGTGAAGAAGAAAAGTAAACACACAAACTAGATGTAGTGCAAGTGCAGTTCATCATGACAAATATGAACACTGTTTGCTAGTTTCAACAGGCTTGTTATTGACGGACTTGTACCTGCAAACCTGGTGTTTAACACAAGTCCAGAAACAAACGTCTGACTAATAATATGTGTCACACATATTTATCTGACTTGTGATCCCAGCAGCTGGATATCTCTTCTTCAGCAGTAGTACATTGCTGTTAACTTTTTAAACATGTTCTCTCAGGCATAATATCGACTCTTTATTTCAGCAATGCTTCTCAGTAAATGAATTTGTCAACATGAATTGGCTCCATATAGCCGTAAGTACTCTTCGCCATAGCACAAGTTAATATGGATGACAGTCTCTGATGGAAGGGTGTGATGCCTGAGGCACTTAAACTGCTCTGTTTACTGACTGCCATCCATCTGTTGCTACAGACAGAGCAACTGCATCTTTTGTAACACTCTCAATACTACTGCTCCTAATTATTATTAATATAAATATGCAGGTGATAATAGGAAATCTCGCACACTGATTGGTTGAGAAATTTTGATTATTTCTCAATAATCAGCTCGAGTGACTTGGCAAAATGGCGGCCAATCGCTTTGTCACCATAAGTGAGGAAGAATTACGCATTGTGAAAGAAAATATTGTTCCTAAAAGCACTAAAGATCCTATGAAGTTTGGTCTAAAACTATTCAATAGTAAGGTGGAATTGTGATTTATTTTATCGATTTCAAAACAAAGTATTTTATGTGAGTCAGTGTAAATAAGTGACACAAGTCTGCTCGAGTCCTTTATTACATTTGTATGCTGCTTTTGAAGTTTGAAATAAATTTTTATGCATTTTTTAAAAAATAATCTCCTATGTATTTATACTAAAACAGTTCTCTGCCTCAGACTCAGTGAATATCAGTGAATAATAACCTTAACTTCATCTCAGTTAACATTCACCAATATTCAATTAACCTTCGGCGAATTATTATTATGATCTCATCCGGCCGACAGCCGATGAGCTTATACCATCATGTGTTGTCCGGGGTCCATCTGGCGGCATCCACATTTCATGAAAATTGCTTCTTCTTTCTCAATTCTTCACCAATTTTTATTCTTTCTGTCAGGAAGGTAGGTCTGCCTGGGGTGCATATTGCTGGGTTTCACGTGACGTCACATCCGCCTCATTAGTTATTCAAAACTTTAGCTGGTGGTCAACCAAAGCTCAGTTGACAAAGTGTTTGTACAGAGAAGGTGCATTGCTTGCATGAAAAATGCCTTATTTATGCTTGCGTTGTTTTAGGTTGTTCGAATCGACCAAACCGTGAAACTGAAAAGTAACCTTCAGAGTTCCCCGTGAACTAATAAAAAAGGGTGAACGAACACAGAATTTCACAAAAAGATATGGAGAAAGGTGGCTTTTGAACCTCTCACTGAAATCAAAGGGAGTCGAGTCGAAGCATGCTCGAGTTTGCAGTGATCACTTGGTGAAAGGTTTGTATTTCCCTCTCAGCTATGTCCTTAGTGTTTTCCAAGTACTTTTCTTGCTATGTGTCGTTATTTTATGGTACTTTTTTTAGTCACAAAGCGGTAAAGTCCCCAGCTGTTTCTTTGTTTACTCCTCACAAAGTCCATATGCATGAAGGTCACGACAAAATTCTTACCCAGCCATACAGTTACAATGCACCGTGATCCATCTTGTTTAACCAGGCGCGGTTTTAAGGGGTGGCAAAAGGTGGCAGTTGCCACTGTAAAAATATGTCTTGCCACCCCAGTTGCCCCCCTATTTTAAAAAGAATTATTTATTAAAACACATTTTTTGAAATACAATTATCTATCTACAGAGATACTAAGCCCTCATCTCATCTCTACCTACCGTTATTTACGTTATTTCACACCCCACCCCACCCCTGGAATTTTGAAATGGTTTCACTCAGAGAGAGACGTTCTTCTGTTATGATTCTTCTGAATGCTCGACTTCTGATGAGGCAGCGTGCTGGAGCAAAAAGGTTGGTCAAATTGTTTTCACCTGATAGAAAGGACAAGACTGTGTTCTATGTTAAATGCATTTTGGTACTCAATTATTCTTTTAGCCCAGCTATCTTTATTATCAATATTATTTTTACATTGGTCGGTCAGCGACTAGACTAGCACGCTAGTCTTGCTCTGCTAGCATTGAAGCTTTAGTTAGCTATCTGTCCCATGATCTGTAGCTATACCTGTAAGTTATGTTTTACTTTCTGTGTATGCTAGGCAACGAAATGAAAGCTAATAGTTTTGTAAAGTGATGGGCTTTAGAAAGTAAACAACTTGTGTGTTGTGCAGGGGTGAAAGTAAGCTGGTCCTGGCCGGTCTGGCGTACCACTAAAAGATTTGGCCATACCGGAAAGAAAAATATACTGTCTCTGAAAAAAAAAAAAAGCACTTTCAGCATAACAACACACCTGCTAACGTCAGTTTACCAAAAGCAACACGTTTTTCTCAATATACATTGCATATAACTCATTCTGACCTGTCTCTGAATTATGTCTGAAGTGAATTACTTCCGTGTTTCACTCGACAGACAGCGTGCGAGATAGTGCATGTAGCCCACTGCTTAACCATCTTGTGCCAACGTGCGCAGCTGGTATCCAAAGTGTTTTAGTAGACAAACGTTTGTTGCAAAGTCTCCCAAATAAAAACAACATATGCAGAAACATATGTTGATATTTCAATATTCTGTGTGCAGTGTTTCACTGGACAAACAACGAGCGAGCTACAGCGCGCGTACAGCTTAACCAGATCTTGTGCTATAACGTGCGCAACTGGTAATCAAAGTGTTTTAGCAGACAGACGTTAGTTGCAAAGTCTCCCAAATAAAAAAGATATATAAAGAAACATGTTAATGTTTCATGATAGGCTATTTAAAAATTACTTTGATCAGAATTCGTAAATCGAGTGGAAGTTGGGGCAAAGATTCTAGATTACTGTCTGGTTGGAGCGAGCAGAGTAACTAGGCTACCAATGCATGGCGCGTGCACTGAGAACACACGCACTTTCTCAAACATTCCGACACACCCATGGGAAAATACAAAGCAGACATCCCAAGTCTCCCAGAAGTTCCGGGAGTCTCCCGCATATTGACAGTGGCTCCCTGATGCCCGCAAATTGGATAATATCTCCCAGAATCTAGAGCAAGCGAGCAAGAGCATGCATGCGAAACATTAATGTCTGCATCGCGCATATGACGGAGTACGCGAGGGAGAGCGACAAAGACTGCGTGTGTGCCTGTTAGACAATAATAAATAATTAGGTGTATTATTCAGCGCGCACTGCACACGCACACTATGACTCAAAATAATAGTACCGGCAAGAAATAAAAGTTAATTTCACCCCGTCTATGATTTGCATAAACTGCTGCATCGACAACCTATGCCCCCCTCCTGGAATCTATGCCCCTCCTTTGCCACCCTAAGGAAAAATCTCTGGAGCCGCCACTGTGTTTAACTAAGATCCAGGTCTTTAAAGGGGTTTCTGATGATCTTTGTGAATGATTTACCTGAGAGATAAGAGCCAAGACAAGTGAGAATCAAGCAAACTGTTATTTGTTTACACTTCAACTTGCAGCACTTCGTTGTAAAGACATGAACAAAAAGCTTTTAAAAAAAACATAGTTACACGGGCAAAAACAACACAGGATTCATTCGGCAGCGACTTGATCCCGAGGTCCCTTACCCAGCCACATACAAAAAAGTTGTAAGCCTCCATACTTTTCCATGCTTTCATCTGTTTTGCGGTGTAGAAGGACATCTGCAACACCGGATAGTTCAAGATGTCGGGGAACTTGACTGAAGGGTAGTTTTAGAGATCATATGACAAATCCTTCTTTCCCAGACTGTAGGGGTTGATTCCATTGCACATAGCAATCTTTTGAATATATCTAAAGCGAGCAGTGGCTTCTAGATAACAAGGGTACTCTGATAAGTTACCGTTAGTTGTTTGCACTACGGCAGCCGTTTAGACCACCAGCTATTTCACTTCCTGTAAAACCGCTAAGAAAGTCACATGACTGAAACCCAGTAATAGCTTCTACCCAAATTTGCAGATTTGCACTTAATAATGAAGATATGGAGTAATTAAGCTCTAACAAGTAGTTTTCACACAAATCACTTCTCCCTCAGTTCTCCACTGATTTTGATTATTTCTGGCATGAAGGTAACGGTACTTAGGGTGCATATAAGTTCTACCCAGATTTGCTTATACAATTATTAATGAAGTTATGGACTAAATAAGCCTTAATGAGCAGTTCAACAAAAATCACTTCTTCTCAGTCAATTCCTTACCATTTTGGATTCTTTCTGGCAAATAGGTCAGTATGTCTAGGGTGTATATAGCTTGTAACATTTATTGCGCAAGGTGGCCCACTTTAGATTGTTCCTTTTGGACTAGATGGGGCCAGATTGAGCTACACCGTCATTGACGGTCTCGTTATTATATAGAAAGCATACAAGACACAGTGCAAGAAAACACTCGGAGGAAAACACTATCTGCCCTCTTCTGCATACACTAGCTGACAGACACCCACGATTGGTGAATGTCACTGGGATTGATAGGTGAAAGATAGAGCATGGTGTTCATATGGAAAAAAATGTTTCTGTTTCACTCAGAAGTCCATTATAGAGTCTTAATTTCCATAGATTTCAAATTTTATTTGTCACATACACAATCATACATAGGACGGCATGCAGTGAAATGCTTAGTGCAATGCTCTGTTAGTAGTATTAATGGTTAAAAAAGGAAAAATAGTAAAAAGAAAAGGAGTAAACTGGAATGTCATAAATAAATAGAATAGAAAGTAAAAATAAAATGTGATGGAATCCTCTGCAGAATATATACAGAATACATTTCCACGAGGCTCTCAGCTGCACATTTGGATGCCAGTTCATGCAAATGATGTGATGGTTTCTTTTCTTTTCTTAATGCCAGAGCATACTGCATGTGGAGACAGCTGGCTTCCATGAACATTAATTGTGGCACAGTGGCACAATTGTGAAGCAATGAGACACATGTTTTATAACAGCAGCTCTGACAGTAGTGCAGATCAGAGGTTTATTATATAATAAGACACTAATGCATTCAAAATGTTTCTATAGCAACACCAACTTCCACACTCATCTAACTTAAGCTGAACACTCTCTCTCTCTCTCTCCCCCTCTCTCTCTCTCTCTCATTTCCTGCCCTGCTATACCATCACGGGCACTCCTGTCCAGAGTGATTGAAGCATCATCTACATACAGAGGAGCAGTGGGTAAAGTTAATTGCAAAAGAATGGAAGAGATTAACATATTGTAATGTCCAAAGGGTTAGTGTAGTCTGAACAGGGTGAACTTTATTTATGGTGTTAATTATTTCCTTTTAAATTTTCAAACACTGCAGCTTCTGAAACTCACCCAGTGTGATGCTAACTAATATGCATGATGTAGCTTAGCAACCTAGTTTCTCACTCCAAACCCTGCTGCCTCTACATCAGATGCCAATGATACAGAGGCAGACATGATACTAAATGTTCTCAGGTACAGTAATTGTAGCTGGTTGTGGTCAGTCTTTGTAAGATGAGGATAGCAAAGCACAGTTAATTGAGTCATTTGTGCCCTAAATGCCCTGAGCGATCCAGTTTAAATCAGGATGGCAACAGGAGTTAGCCTGGTCACATTATGGCACGGTATGAACATTTTTGTGGAGATTTTGGGTAAAATTGATTACATTAGTGGTTTTAAAAAAGAAATTGTGAAGGTCATAGAAAACTGCATAACAATGTGCCAGTGATAAAGTTGCAGAAAAGGAGATGAAAGAATTGAAAATGAGTAAGAATTGTTTAAAATTTCTCGATATTACATAATTACATTATTCATATTTCTCTTATTTATTTTTACATATAAGACAGTGTTGAGGACATCACAGACAACAGCAGACAGCACAGATAGGAAAGAAAAAAACAGTGTGAGGCAGCACCAGGAGAAGAGTAACGTGAGAGTAAAGTATGTGTACAATATCAAATCTACAGTATGCACCAATCAGCCATAAAATTAAATCCACTGAGAGGTGAAGTTAATAACATTGATTATCTCATTACAGTGGTACCTGTTAGGGGGTGGGATACATGAGGCAGCAAGAGAACAGTCAGTTCTTGAAGTTGATGTGTTGGAAGCAGGAAAAATAGGCAAGCGTAAGGATCTGAGTGACTTTGACAATGGACAAATTGTGATTGTGAGATGACTGGGTCTGAGCATTTCCAAAATGGCACAATTTGTGGGGTGTTCCCAGTATGCAGTGGTTAGCACCTACCAAAAGTGTTCCAAGGAAGGACAACTGATGAACTGGCGACAGGGTCATGGGTGTCGATGGGTCACTGATTCGCATGGGGCACAAAGACTAGAACATATGGTCCAAACCCACAGAAGAGTTACTGAAGCACAAAGTGCTGAAAAAGTTAACACTGACAACTTTCTGTTTTAGCCAGCATTAACTTTTTCAGCAGTCTGTGAAAGGAAGACATGTAAAGGAAATTTTAGCTTCAAAACAGTTGATTTGGCTCCAAAACATTTTGGGTGAAGGACTCTGCAGTGTGTCACATCTACACCTGCTCACTTCCCAGAGTTCACAGCGGCCTCCAAATATGGCCACCAAGGACTTACAGTGGTGTTTGAAAGTTTGTGAACCCTTGAGAATTTTCTATATTTCTGCATAAATATGACCTAAAACATGATCAGATTTTCACACAAGTCCTAAAAGTAGAAAAAGAGAACCCAGTTAAACAAATGAAACAAAAATATGATAATTGGTCATTTATTTATTGAGGAAATGAGCCAATATTACATATCTGTGAATGGCAAAAGTATGTGAACCTTTGCTTTCAGTATCTGGTGTGACCCCCTTGTGCAGCAATAACTGCAACTAAACAGTTCCGGTAACTGTTGATCAGTCCTACACTGGCTTGGAGGAATTTTAGCCCATTCCTCTGTACAGAACAGCTTCAACTCTGGGATGTTGGTGGGTTTCCTCACATGAACTGCTCGCTTCAGGTCCTTCCACAGCAGTTCGATTGGATTAAGGTCAGGATTTTGACTTGGCCATTCCAAAACATTAACTTTATTCTTCTTTAACCATTCTTTGGTAGAACGACTTGTGTGCTTAGGGTCATTGTCTTGCTGCATGACCCACCTTCTCTTGAGATTCAGTTCATGGACAGATGTCCTGACATTTTCCTTTATAATTCACTGGTATAATTCAGAATTCATTGTTCCACCAATGATGGCAAGCCATCCTGGCCCAGATGCAGCAAAACAGGCCCAAACCATGATACTACCACCAACATGTTTCACAGACGGGATAAGGTTCTTATGCTGGAATGCAGTGTTTTCCTTACTCCAAACATAATGCTTAACATTTAAACCAAAAAGTTCTATTTTGGTCTCATCCGAGCACAAAACATTTTTTTTCCAATAGCCTTCTGGCTTGTTCACGTGATCTTTAGCAAACTGCAGATGAGCAGCAATGTTCTTTTTGGAGAGCAGTGGCTTTCTCCTTCCAACCCTGCCATGCACACCATTGTTGTTCAGTGTTCTCCTGATGGTGGACTTATGAACATTAACATTAGCCAATGTGAGAGAGGCCTTCAGTTACTTAGAAGTTACCCTGGAGTCCTTTGTGACCTCGCCGGCTATTACACGCCTTGCTTTTGGAGTGATCTTTGTTGGTCGACCAGTCATGGGGAGGGTAACAATGGTCTTGAATTTCCTACATTTCTACACAATCTGTCTGACTGTGGATTGGTGGAGTCCAAACTCTTTAGAGATGGTTTTGTAGCTATTTCCAGGCTGATGAGCATCAACAATGCTTTTTCTGAGGTCCTCAGAAATCTCCTTTGTTTGTGCCATGATACACTTCCACAAACATGTGTTGTGAAGATCAGACTTTGATAGATCCCTGTTCTTTAAATAAAACAGGGTGCCCAAACTCACACCTGATTGTCATCCCACTGATTGAAAACACCTGACTCTAATTTCACCTTCAAATTAACTGCTAATCCTAGAGGTTCACATACTTTTGCCACTCACATATATGTAATATTGGATCATTTTCCTCAATAAATAAATGACCAAGTAAAATATTTTTGTCTCATTTGTTTAACTGGATTCTCTTTAGCTACTTTTAGGACTTGTATGAAAATCTGATGATGTTTTCAGTCATATTTATGCAGAAATATAGAAAATTCAAAAGGGTTCACAAACTTTCAAGCACCACTGTACTGCACCTCACCACTCTCAGTCTCTGGAGTACTGATTATCATGCACACCAGGATGAATAAAGTATCTATCTATTCATCTATCTCTCCCTGATCATGGCCTCATCACAACAAAAGGATTCTCAGTACATATTATGATTGTGAATGAAATGCTCAGTGTTTCTTTGCCTGACTTGACCATGCCTTTACTGTTTGTGCTGAGTTCCTGGATTTGATCCAGTTCTGTACTTTGGTTTTTGCTCCCTGTACCTTTGTTATGATGTCTGTGCCTCTCCTGACCATTGCCTGTTTACTGACTTCACCTTCTGTAAAGCTGTGACTTTCAAGCTGCATTTTTTGTCTTCTTATACTTTTTCCGCTTCTGGTTGAGAGTATGTTGTGCGCATTCTGGCTGCCGCTTCTCACCGGAGCTTTTTAATTTTATTTTCTCTCTCTTTTTTATTTTATTATTTTTTTAATTTTTTTTTTTTTTGTGTGTTTGTGTCGTTTGATGTTTGTTTTTGTTTCAGTGTTTTTGTCAGCTGGTTGTGGTGTAGCTCCAGACCCAGTTTTGGGTGTTGGTTCCCTCCAGGCCTTGGTTCACTGTGGGTGATGCCTGTGCTCCTAGCTATGGACTGCAGTGAGCTTGTTGCTCATTTTAACATTGTGGTTGTCCAGCACTCTGTGCTTTAGTGCTTGGCATGGTGTTCCGAGAGCTGTTGCTCGGTGGTGTGGCGGCGGCTGTGCAGGCGGTTTGGGACGTACCGGCGCTCTGTGTGGAGGTGCTTCTGTACTCGCTTTGTGGATCTATGGCGTGGTGTTCCGAATGATGTTGCTGGTGGCGGCGCGGTGGCTATGCTGGCGGTATGGGACTTGTTTTTGTGCGCCTTTTGGTGGCTCTGTGGCTGCTACACCATTGAAATGACATCCTGGCCTCTATTTGGTGGACTTTCTTTCTTTCTTTCTTTGCTCCCTATAACTATAAAGCGACCTTGGGTTTTGAGAAAGGTGCTATATAAATTGAACATATTATTATTATTATTATTATTATTATTATTACAGGAAAACTTGATGGAATAACTGTTTATGTTATCTGGACATGAGTGTTTTACTGGGAAATACACCCCTCGTATTTTTCATACGAGCTACATCTGGGACATGGAGAACCAAAACCGTGACATAAATCTCTATCTGTCACTCGTGAAGAAATCGATGAATTGTTTTGATAAATGTGGGTACTTTTTGTTTGTGAATGTGTCTATATAATAAAAAGAAAATCACACGCTGGCTTGAATATATGAAATTTATCTTCTCGTGTTGAAAAACGTGCATTTTTTATCTGAAATACATCGTGAATCTGAGTGACATATTTAAATAATATTGGCTGGCATATCAGATATATTCCATTCAGCTAGCATGATACTGAATGAGTCAAAGACGAGTAGCTGAATGGAATATATCTGCTAGATCACAAAAAAAGGCCAGCCAATATTATTATTATTATTATTATTATTATTATAATACATTCCTTTCAGGTGTTCAACGCATCTTTCTCTTTCAAAATTCTCTCAAAATCTTCCGGATTTAACGACACAAACCTGGCGGCCATGTTTGTTTACAAATTGTCACAGTCGCTCGATATCGTGGAAGTTTTACATCTCTGATGTATTATGTCATGTTGTCTTGCAAACTATGCAAACCATATTGAACGCTCATTCTCCACTGGGTAGAGTGACATAATACATGTAGGATAAGCAATATGCTAACAATATTGCATGCTATTGAACCAAATAAATGAAACCTGCTAGAAGGGAATAGATCACGTGTTTATTCCTTCAAAAAAGTGTCCTGTATGTATAATAATTCCTGATATTTCACTCCAATTATGTCACTCCCAGTGTTTTCCCACTGACTAGACAGTCATTGTTAAAATGGTGAACGAGTTCAGAATTAAAATTCTTTTGATGAACTTGCTTTTTTTTGTGGATATGTCCATATAATATATGGAATATAATATAAATAATATAAAAACATGAAGTTTATCTTCTCATGTTGGAAATATTTTCACCATCCAAAGATAAACTTCATTTATTCACACGACTGTCTAATATCCTCGATATACTGGTGCTCGTATAACATAAACAACAGGAATTAACGTGTTCCACGAATGTTCCACAACATTAACACTGAGTGCATGTTCTAAAAAAGTAATGTAGCAGTAACTCCACATCAAACTTCACACCAAACTGATACTTTCCTATTACACCATGCACTCCTGTTTTATTCCTTATTTCCTTATTTTCTCCTCATAGATGAAGCTCAGCATTAGAAATGATTTGACATTTGCCTGATTTTCTCATGACACCATCATCAGGTGCCATCTGTAGGGACATGTTCACTGCACAACATGTTTAGACGCAGAGCAGTTAATGTATAGATTAATCTTGGAAAGAGAAAAAAAAACAACATTTCAATCAAAGCTCTGATTAGCTCTTTCCTGGAGACTCGTTTCACATTCTGTGATTTGCAAACACCAGATGCGGTTCAGAGGCCAAGCAATGCATCACTGAAACAATAGGTTGAACAGACATCAGACATTTTTTTTTTTAAATCTCGAGTTTAATACCAGTTTAAAAAAAATCAAAAAGGGGAATATCAGTGTGGCAAAAGGGCATTTTAAATCCTAATATTTTATTCATGAGGCAAGACACGAGAAGCTGTTTAGAATATTTATCAGTGTGTTTATGAGACCCCGAGACACAGGAACGCCATCTATGCAGAAGATTGGCAGAAAACTCATTACAGCCAATATAAAAGTAATCGCACGACAAATTGTATTTGCTTAACACTCAGACATAGACCTTATAATATTAAGGACTACTGATGACTGGCCTGGTTTCATTTAGAATAAATATATCTACTTGTGGGGCAAGTGAGCAGTACAGCTGAAAGGAAAAGGGGGTGAAATCGCAGAGGGTATGAAAATTTAAATCACAGATGCACATTGACTTGACTTTATCTTGTGGTGTATTGTTCTGCCAACATTAATAAAATCAGAAACAGTAATGTGAAGTCTAAATACCACTATAACAGTATATTCCATAATTATCTTCCTGTGTCATGTGGCAGACATGGCAAATGCAGGGTAAGACAGCTTACAATACAAAATTGATCTAAAAAATTGGACACAGGAAACGGGTTATGGTCATACAATTAGCAAACATCTTGAACTAGGCAAAGACTATCATCATGAAACCAGAAAATAAGAAAATAACTCAAAAACCAAGTGGACTTGGTAATGACAGATATGAAAACGCTAAGCCGGCATCCAAATATGCATAGTGCATACAATTACTACACAAAAGGTAGTACGTACGGTGTCTGAATGGTCAGAAAGTGTTTAATAGTAGCTGAATGGTACCCTGATGACCTACTATATCTGTAGTTTGCGAGCTCTATGCTATCCCATAATTCAGCTGAAGCTTCCAGAAAGAAGATGGCGGACTGAAAAAAAAAAAGTCAGTTGTTGCAGCATCAAAGTGGTGTTTCTGGTGGGGTACGAATGTAAGATTCAGGTATACGTAGTTTAAAGATTTTTTCATTTTATATATATGTCGGCGGTCTGATTGGCTAATATATATATATATATATATATATATATATATATATATAATTTAGTTTTTTTTTAATTCCTTTTTTTTTTTAATCACAGCTTTGGACTTCTATGATAATGTGTTCCATCACAACATACAGCATACAGTCCAGTAGCTCATTCTGCACATTTTTTGATGTTCCCTTGAATACAGTGGTGTTCTCAAGGTGTTCTTTCAACACTCCATCAAGGGAGGCAACAAAATCAACCAGCCCACAGAATATCCCAAGATTATTCTATCCACATTCACTGGATATGAACAACTGCGCACTCTGATTGGCTACTCTACTACGAGGCTATCAACTCATATACTGTGAGTAGAGAAAAACAAAATGGTGGAGCGTGTTGCTGAACCAACCGAGGACTAAATAAAAACTCTACTTGAAAACAAAACCCCCCAAAATACAAAAAAGCAAAAAACTATGGAATGAAAATATTTGATGGTAAGACTGTATTTTTTTTTCAAGAATTATTACTACAGCATTTTTCACAAATTGTTACTGTCATTTTACCGGTTTGTTTACATTCTAAGTGGAAATGATTTTCTCAGACATTTTAGATAAAGTTTTTATTTATTGAATTTGCAAACAATAAAATAAAAATGCTCTGTTTCTCAAAATCCAGTGACTATGGATAGAATAAAACAGTTTTTCCACTCAATCTCATTGTACACAGCTTATAGCCAATTCAGCGCCATGCACCTTGTCGGCTATCAGCTCATGTACAACTCGATTTCGTGGAATAACTGTTCATTATCAGAAGTCTCTCTCTCATCATGGCTACATAAGGCAAGCTCAAAGGCCCCAAAAAGTTTCACACAGTCAGTTATTCTGGACAGAATGTGCCGATGTTTGGTCACCTCTTCGTTGTGCCTTCTAATGCCAATCCTGTTACCATCATCTAACTGTTCAGCAATACTGGTGCTGCAATGTATGTGGGCATCTGTAAACATCCGGGTCAGAGGACCGGTAAGATGGCCGTGGATACTTTCGTGGCATTTGCAGTTTTCAGAAAGGTGTTTAAGGTCCTATATCCCTGTTGTTGTCCACAATGTTTTGGTGCTGACACTTTGAAAAAGCAAACAGGAAAAGCAATAAAAGGCATTACTCATACTGCATCCAGCTTGCCAGCTCTGTTTGTCATAGCACAAGCAGGAGAAGCCTTGGGTGTGTGGTTGTCCTTGATCAACTGCCTGCTGCTTAATGTTTAATTTGGGCTGGTCTGATCCAAGCTCCTTTATTCCCTTTTTTTCTTCCAATGTACCCCATGTTAAAGGATGTTTCTGTAAAGAAATAACACAATTTTCTTTCTCTGCAGGTCCACTTGAACTTGCCATCTTGTGAAAGCTCCAGTTTAACAAGCAGCAGTGAGTGACAGGTGCAAATATGAAGGTCTGTAGAAAACTATCCAATCACATAAAAAAAACCAATTCCGCTTTGCTTCTAATAAGAGAAGGCGTGTCCGGGGCACACTTTGCTCCTCCCTGGGCCAAATATTGAATCTGCCAATTAAAACACAGCCTCAGATCACCTGATCTCCAAAAGTTTGTGTAGTCACATACACACTCATTTGGCTGGTGCCCTGTGGGGAGGAAGTATAAAGTAAGTGTAGGTGTTTGCATAAAATAGAGTTTAAAAACTGGTTAAAATAATTAGATGGATACAGGGTGAAGTAGGATGAGTAAACAATTTTGACTTAATTTGTGTTGAATATCACATCTTTCTCATCTGGGGAATTGGAAGGGGCGGCACCCCAGCACCCCCTATTGACCAGCAGCCATTGTTCATTACATCGTGAATGCATTTCTCAATAACTGCTGATGACATGGCACAGTGTCTGTGAAAAATATCAGCTCAAATGGCGCTCAAATCTAGGGAGTGTGACACAACTGTCACTGATTTGCTGCATGAATCTACAGTCTGGGTTAGAAAGAAATCAGCCCCAGCCTTGGTTCTTGCTGCTTCATATCATTCTGTGTATTTTTCTTATGACCATTAGTGATGCTGTTGTTCTGGGTCACCCCCCCCCCCCCAAAAAAAAGAATAAATAAATAAATAAATAAATTAATTAATTAATCAAAAACCTTCTTTTATGAAGAATTACTGTAACCTGTGTGTGTATCAATAGTTGACAGTGCTGTAAGGTTGAATAGATTTTTACTGATTTGAAGTCTTTATTTCAAACACAATTCAGGCAACTAAATTTTGCTTGAATTATTTCTTCCTTTGCCAGGTGGATGAGAAATGTCTGTGCTTCTGATACAGATAACCCATCAAGAGCCCCAGGGGACGCTTCAATCAGAGGGATGTCTCCCATCAGTGTGTTGGTTGGAAATGTTTTTTTTTCCTTTTTTTTTTAGAAAACAAAGTGCATATTCAGGTTCTTTAATGCAGCATTGATTTTCACTCTAGGTGGTGCGCCAGGAGCATTATTGAATATTTATGAATAGGTCCTTCCAGAGGCCTCTTGAAAGAGGTTCAGGTACAAAGGAAATAATTCGTCAGGCGATGTCATAGCCATGGGCACGGTCAGTAAAAGTCACTGAAAGTGAGAACTAATGAATAACTTTAGAATGAGATGTTCCTATAGAGTAGAGGTTTAACACACCACTTCTGCATCTGTATGTGTTTAAGTGCTACAAGTTTTCATATCCATATCTGTGTTGCAGGCTTTGGCCTGGACCAGAAAGAAAACACTGAAAAAAAAAGAAAAAGAAAAAAAACCTTACCTTGGAGGTAGAAATGCCAGCACTGTAAGCATGCCAAGATGGAACAAAATATACCAGTCACAGAATGATATTTACAAATAGCACTTATGTTAATGTGTTTATTCCTGTTCTGCCAAATGCATTCTGTCCTCTTCTCTGTCCCTTGGAGTCTTCATTTATTATTCTCTTATATTGAAGCACTTTAGGAATCCAAAAGCTACAAGTCCTTTATTTATAATTCCTCTCTAGGCAAAGTGTCCAGTCTAACTGTTTCATGATTAATAGAAAGTGAAAAATAATTATAAGGTCAACACTGACAGGGTTGAATTTAGTGTGTTATGCTTTATTTGTTTATTTCTCCTGCCATTTTAGGAATCAAAACATTCCACATCAAATTATAGCTCTTGAGGATATGTGGACTGTAACAGTTCCTGATGTGGGTGGAGCACAGAAGCAAGGCAGGCGAGAGTTGATATTTGTACAATATCTTTTATTCGGGCTTTTCAGCTTGCTTGCTTGCTTGTTTGTGTCCATTCATTCATTCATTCATTCATTACTCACTCACTCACTCACTCACTCACTCACTCACATGCATTGTGGTTGGGGAGAGAGCTCCCTTTCTCTGCTCTCTCTCTCCTTTTATGCTTCGTCCCTGTAACAAACAGAGACACACACACATTAATTGACAGTAGGTGGAATGACTTAGCCACTTACCTTCCCCGACCCTGCCCTCCATTCACAGACTGCTGCTTGGCCACGCCCCTGTTGCCACATACCCCCACTGCCCGACTCAGGCCGGGGAGCCATCTGGCCTGAAGCTGACCCCCCCCACGATGGGACAGGAAGTCCGCCACCACCATCTCTGCCCCCGGCCTGTGGATCACCTCGAACTTAAATGGCTGGAGGGCAAGATACCAATGGGTGATCCACGCATTGGCATCCTTCATGCGGTGGAGCCATTGGAGGGGTGTGTGGTCCGAACAGAGAGTGAAAGGGCGCCTCAGCAGGTAGTATTGGAGGGCGAGGACCGCCCACTTGATGGCAAGACACTCCTTCTTGATTGTGCTGTACCTGCTTTCACGCATTGAGAGTTTCTGACTGATGTACAGCACGGGGTGCTCCTCGCCCTCCACCTCCTGGGACAAAACGGCCCCCAGCCCTCTGTCTGATGCATCAGTCTGCAAAATAAAGGGGAGAGAGAAGTCAGGGGAATGTAAGAGTGGCCCCCCACACAGTGCAGCTTTTACCTCAGAGAAGGCCTGTTGGCACTGCTCCATCCACTGGACCGGATCTGGAGCCCCCTTTTTAGTGAGATCGGTTAGCGGGCTGGTGATGTCCGAATAATTAGGTAGAAACCTATGATAATAGCCAGCCAGTCCCAAAAAACGTCTCACCTCCTTTTTGGTCTTGGGCCTCAAGCAGGCCGCAATTGCTGCGGTCTTGTTAATTTGGGGACGCACCTGTCCATGACCCAAGTGGAACTCCAGATACCGTACTTCCACCCACCCAATTCCACACTTTTTTGGGTTAGTTGTGAGGCCCACTCATCTCAGCGACTTTAGAACAGCCCTCAGGTGTTCCAAGTGCCGCTGCCAATCATTACTGTAGATCACGCTGTTGTCTAGATAGGCGTCTGCGTAGGCAGCATGAGGGCAGAGGACCCTGTCCATAAGCCGCGGGAACGTAGCGGGCGCCCCAAACAACCGAAAAGGGAGCATGACAAATTGGTGTAATCCAAATAGTGTGGAAAAGGCCGTTTTCTCTCGGGATAGAGGAGTCAAGGGGATCTGCCAATATCCCTTTGTTAGATCCAGTGTCGAATAAAAGTGAGCAGCGCCTAACCAATCAAGCAACTCATCAATGCAAGGCATTGGGTATGCGTCAAATTTAGACACCGTCTTGACCTTTCTATAGTCCACACAGAACCGGACTGACCCATCAGTCTTGGGAACCAGGACCACTGGGCTGCTCCAGTCACTGTGGGACTCCTCAACTATACCCATTTCGAGCATGGCCTTGAGTTCATCCCGAACCACCTTTTTCTTGTGTTAGGGCAAGCGGTAAGGGCGGTTATGCACTACCACCCCCGGGGTCGTTTCGATGTGGTGTTCTATGAGGTGGGTACGACCAGGAAGGGGCAAGAACACGTCGGAAAATTCCTTCTGCAACTTGGCTACCTCCGTGAGTTGGGCCGGTGAGAGGTGGTCTCCACAAGGGACTGGAGTGGTCCGAGATGTTATCCATTTTATCTCTGGCCCCAGCTCCGCCTTCTCTGGGACTACCGATGCCAATGCCATGGGGACCCCCTCATTCCAGTGTTTTAAAAGGTTGAGGTGGTAGATTTGCAGTGCCCCAACCCCTATCTGTTTGCTTTACCTCATAGTCGACGTCCCCGACTCGCCGTGTGACCTCAAAGGGCCCTTGCCACTTGGTGACTAATTTAGAATTCGACGTGGGCAATAATACAAGCACTTTGTCTCCCGGCGTGAACTCTCTAAGGCGCGTGCCCCTGTCATACAGCTGGCTTTGATGTTCTTGTGCCTGCCGTAAATTCTCCTAGGTTAGGTGCGTGAGGGTGTGGAGTTTTGTGTGCAGGTCAAGAACGTACTGGATTTCATTTTTACTCAGTGAAGGTCCCTCCTCCCAATTTTCCCATAGCACGTCCAGAATGCCACGCGGCTTACGCCCATACAATAATTTGAAGGGAGAAAACCCCGTGGAGGCTTGCAGGACCTCTCGTACTGCGAACAACAGGGGCTTGAGTCACTTATCCCAATTACGTGCATCTTCACTTACGAATTTACGGATTATGTTTTTGAGTGTCTGGTTAAATTGCTCTACTAAGCCATCCGTTTGTGGGTGATAGACACTGGTGTGGATAGACTTAATCCCCAGTAACCCATACAGTTCGTGCAGTGTGCGTGACATAAACGAAGTGCCTTGGTCTGTCAGGATTTCTTTCGGAATCCCAACCCGGGAGATAAAGCAGAAGAGCGCTTCCACAATACTGCGCGCTGAGATATTGCGGAGAGGCACTGCTTCCGGATATCGCGTTGCATCGTCCACCAGAACTAAAATAAAGCGATATCCCTGTGCTGACCGATCTAATGGCCCAACGAGATCCATCCCAATTCGCTCAAACAGGGTCTCGATTAGAGGAAGAGGGCACAAAGGTGCTTTTGGAGTGGCCACAGGATTTACTAATTGGCATTCACGGCATGCTGCACACCACTGACGGACATCCCCGTGAATCCCTGGCCAATAGAATTGGGCCATTATTTGGGCTAGTGTTTTATCTTGCCCCAAGTGTCCAGCCAAGTGGGATTAACCCCAAGTGGGATTAAAGTGAGCCGCATGGAACACGAGTTCCCTACGGCTCTTTGGGATTAACAACTGGGTTATTTGTTCCTTGGTTTGAGTGTCCTGCGTCACTCGGTACAATCTATCTTTAATAATGGAAAAATAGGGGAAGGTTGGTGCTGCGCTTGGCTGAAGAGTTTGATCATCGATTACTCTCACTTGGCCAAACGCATGCCGCAGAGTCTCGTCTCGTGACTGCTCTAACGGGAAATCCCCAAGGGAATCCCCGAGAGAGGGAGGAGGAGCGGGCTGCTCCTCACTCTGACATGGTGTTGACGTAGACGGCTCTGCAACAGCTTCTCCAGTCAACGCCACACCGGGATCTTCCCATGACCTACTAGTGCAGGACCCACTGTGTGTTAAATATTCCATTTGGTTTTTAAATCCTGGCCAATCAGTACCCAAAATCAACAAGTGGGTGAGACGGGGACTAACCACCGCCTTTATTCTATGCATTTGGCCCCGGAATAGAATTTGGACAGACACTAGAGGGTAATGGTGAACATCCCCATGCACACACAACACTTTCACTGCTTGTGCTCCCCCCAATGCCTCACCTTGCACCAGGCTTTGGTGAATTGAGGTCTGATTACAACCAGAATCCACCAAAGCGTGATATGTAGCCCCTTGGATACTCACCAATATGCGATACGTTCCGGTCCGATTGGGGGTGGTTTCTGGCACATCGGGGATCCAGATTACAGCACCCACCTCCCTTGCGGAGCTCTGACCTTGGAGATGCTCCAATTCCCCGCCGTGCCAGCACACCAGCCTAGGCTTTCCCTCTGCACTGGTGTTATGGGTGTCACTCACCTGAGGGGGAGACAGCACAGACACAGGAGAGGGGAGGACACCACAGGTGCGAAGGGCCGGCTGGGGAGGAGCCAGCCGCCGCCTCCATGGCAGGGGAACAGGGTGGGGAGGGAGGTGAGAGACAGGGGGAGAAAAGAGAGAGAGAGAAGAGAAGCGAGGGGAGATGCCTCATCTGCCTGCTGTCTGAGCCACCTCTAGATGGTTCTCTGCCAGCTCAATGGCTCGCTCCAGCGATGCCGGGTGATGACACTGGACCCATTCCGCCGTTGCTTCCGGAAGTCGAAAGACAAACTGCTCCAGTGCCACCAGATCAATGATCTCATTGGAGTTGCAGTTTTCCGTCCTCAGTCACTGCCAGCAGGCGTCCCGGAGGTGCTGGCTGAATGCAAACGGCCGGCCGACTTCCTGCAATGCCAGTGTCCGGAAGCGCTGGCGATGTTGCTCCGGGGAGCAGCCGAGCCGCTGCAGGATGGCTTTTGTCAGGTCAGCATAGACCAGCCAGCTGTCAGCAGGGAGCTGCTGCACTGAGAGCTGCGCCTCGCCAGTCAGGAGCGGGAGAAGGCGTGTCACGTGCTGCTCCTGCGGCCACCCCCACGCCTCGGCTGCTTGCTCGAAAAGATCGAGGAATGCTTCCGGATTGTCCTGTGGTCCCATCTTTGTGAGGGTGGCAGCATATTTTGAAGATTTTTTTTTTTTGTGCTGTAAGCCATAATTATGAAAATTAAAATAGAAAAAAAAAATACTTGGAGCATTTTTGTTTACAGGTAATGAATCTTGAATATAGTAAAATTTCACTTTCTTAAATAGCTGATAGAAAATATTGAATATTTTTTAGAATATTCTATTTTTTTTAGATGGACCAGAATATTAGTCTCAGATTCCTCTTTTTGGCTGACAGGAGTGAAACCTGATCTAGTCTTCTGCTGGTGTTGCCCATCCGCCTCAAGGTTTGATGTTCCGTGCATGTTGAGATGCTTTTCTTCTCACCATGGTTGTAAAGAGTTATTATATGAGTTACTATATACTTTCTAGCAAAAAATCTTGAACCAATCTGGCCATTTTCCTCTGACCTTTCTTATCAACAAGGCATTTGTTTCCACCCACAGAACTATCACTCACTCAAATTTTTTTTCGCACTATTTTGTGTACACTCTAGAGACTGCTGTTTGTGAAAACCCCAGGAGATCAGTGGCTTCTGAAATACTCAAACCATCTGGCTCAAACCAACACCCATGCCACAGTGTAAATCACACTTTGAGATGACAATTTTTCCTATTCTGATGTTTGAAATGAACGTTAACTGAAGCTCTTGATTTTGTATCTGCATGATTGTATGCAATGACCAGGTGTATTAACTAAGTCATACAGTATTACTCTTCTTTTGCAGTTACTACACTGATTAACTGTTTCACCTAAAAATGTAAAATACTTTTATTAGTCTTTAAACTTTGTAATGGCTTTAGCACCTTGTGTGTTGAGAATGAAGTTTTATGATAATTAAGTCCTGTCTTGATGAAAATCTCAAGGGTAAAAGCCAAGGAATGATGATGTGATCTGATCCTCTGTATTTATGCTTTTAATATATAAAACATAGTAGGTCGAAAGGCTTGACAGTCTGCCTCAATTACTAGCTCATAACACAGCTTCCTTATTTCATCTCTAATCCCAGTGTTAATCTTTGAGTTACTGATATTTTATTTGAATCATTTAGTTGATTCTGTGCATTCTGGTTTCCTTTTATGTTTTCTTTCATACATACTATTTTTATTCATGCAAACTGGATGTTTATACAGTACGAGTCTGTGTATTAAAGACTTATTTTATATATAGAACCATAAACAAACAATCTCTTCTTTGTCAATGCAGTTGCACTGAAATGAACCTTAAACATGACAAACAATTACAGGAAACATTCCGGGCTCAATTTTCCTGATGGACAAACAAACAGTGTGATGCTTATTTATCATGCTGTAATAGTTTTGCTTAGTGTTGTGTTTTTAAACCACACAGTGTGAAGTGGATTTTAGAAGTCAAGCACAACAACAACGCTGACTATAATTATAAACGCTACGGTCCAGTTCTTGATAAACGTATTTTATGCACTTCCTGCTATTGTTTACTTCATGCTTGGGGTGAGTTTTAATTCAAGTGCACAAGAATGGAAATGTGATCACCAAGCAAATTGACAGTGTATAAGTTGCTGATGAGAATAAAAGGTGCTGAGACGACACACTGAGGGCAACGAGGACTTATAAAGTCATGATTATAAAGTTTCTACATGATAATGAACAAATTAACTTATAAACTTCATTCACACTGAATGAGTTGATTCATTTGCAATGAAGACTGATTAATTCATCTTTTATGGATGTTCTGTATAATCTTGTGAAACCTGAGAACACATTTAAGAAATGAAAAACACACTAAGTGTTCGGTGCTTATAGGAAAATTACAAACTGTAAAAATAATGGACAAAGCCTCTGTGATGTTACTCATGGGATTTCTGAAGAGTGGGTTTGAAGCTCAAATAATGAGGCTATGGGGATCACCATCTAGGCAGCACCTGACTCCGCCTAACTCCTGATTAGTCCATAAAAAGAGAAAGGGGTGGGGATAGTGAAGCCTGGCTGCTGGAATGGTATAGCTGGAACATGCCAACTAAGCTTGAAACTAACAAACTAGCTATGCATGCTAACCAACAAGCTACTGCCTAAACTAAAAGAAGCCGCTCCATAAGATACAGACCATAACCTCAATGGCTGGTTTACAAAAACAAATAAATAAATAAATAAATCACCAGGCATGTAAGTGTCTGATAATATATTTGATCAAGGAGTGTTGTCTTTCAATCTTAATTCTTGTTCATAACAATCTTAATGATTGTTTATAAAAACAACATCAGTGATAATATTTCCCTGTTGTCTTTTTCCCTGATAGCTTAGATAACTAATGTTAGCTTGGTTAATAGCTAGCTTGCTAGGAATATAGCTCGCTCGGAGTGGCTGAGGTCGATAGCAGCTACTGTTAGATGGTCAGTCTACAACCCTGATTCCAAAAAAGTTGGGCCAAAGTACAAATTGTAAATAAAAACGGAATGCAATAATGTGGAAGTTTCAAAATTCCATATTATTCAGAATAGAACATAGATTGTCATCTATGTTCTATTCTGAATAATATATGGAATTTTTAAATGTTTAAACTGAGAAAATGTATCATTTAAAGAGAAAAATTAGGTGATTTTAAATTTCATGACAACACCACATCTCAAAAAAGTTGGGACAAGGCCATGTTTACCACTGTGAAACATCCCCTTTTCTCTTTAAGTCAAGTCAAGTTTATTTGTATAGTGCTTTTAACAATAAACATTGTCGCAAAGCAGCTTTACAGAATTTGAACAACTTAAAACATGAGCTAATTTTATCCCTAATCTATCTCCAATGAGCAAGCCTGTGGCGACGGTGGCAAGGAAAAACTCTCTCAGATGACATGAGGAAGAAACCTCGAGAGGAACCAGAATCAAAAGGGAACCCATCCTCATTTGGGCAACAACAGACAGCCTGACTATAATATTAACAGTTTTAACATGAGGACAGTAAATGTCTGTAAACGTCTGGGGACTGAGGAGACAAGTTGCTCAAGTTTAGGGATAGGAATGTTAACCCATTCTTGTCTAATGTAGGATTCTAGTTGCTCAACTGTCTTAGGTCTTTTTTGTCGTATCTTCCATTTTATGATGTGCCAAATGTTTTCTATGGGTGAAAGATCTGGACTGCAGGCTGGCCAGTTCAGTACCCGGACCCTTCTTCTATGCAGCCATGATGCTGTAATTGATGCGGTATGTGGTTTGGCATTGTCATGTTGGAAAATGCAAGGTCTTCCCTGAAAGAGACGTCGTCTGGATGGGAGCATATGTTGCTCTAGAACCTGGATATACCTTTCAGCACTGATGGTGTCTTTCCAGATGTGTAAGCTGCCCATGCCACAAGCACTAATGCAACCCCATACCATCAGAGATGCAGGCTTCTGAACTGAGCGCTGATAACAACTTGGGTCGTCCTTCTCCTCTTTAGTCTGAATGACACGGTGTCCCTGATTTCCATAAAGAACTTCAAATTTTGATTCGTCTGACCACAGAACAGTTTTCCACTTTGCCACAGTCCATTTTAAATGAGTCTTGGCCCAGAGAAGACGTCTACGCTTCTGGATCATGTTTAGATACGACTTCTTCTTTGAACTATAGAGTTTTAGCTGGCAACGGCAGATGGCACGGTGATTTGTGTTCACAGATAATGTTCTCTGGAAATATTCCTGAGCCCATTTTGTGATTTCCAGTACAGAAGCATGCCTGTATGTGATGCAGTGCCGTCTAAGGGCCCGAAGATCACGGGCACCCAGTATGGTTTTCCGGCCTTGACCCTTATGCACAGAGATTCCTCCAGATTCTCTGAATCTTTTGATGATATTATGCACTGTAGATGATGATATGTTCAAATTCTTTGCAATTTTACACTGTTGAACTCCTTTCTGATATTGCTCCACTATTTGTTGGCACAGAATTAGGGGGATTGGTGATCCTCTTCCCATCTTTACTTCTGAGAGCTGCTGCCACTCCAAGATGCTCTTTTTATACCCAGTCATGTTAATGACCTATTGCCAATTGACCTAATGAGTTGCAATTTGGTCCTCCAGCTGTTCCTTTTTTGTACCTTTAACTTTTCCAACCTCTTATTGCCCCTGTCCCAACTTTTTTGAGATGTGTTGCTGTCATGAAATTTCAAATGAGCCAATATTTGGCATTAAATTTAAAAATGTCTCACTTTCGACATTTGATATGTTGTCTATGTTCTATTGTGAATACAATATCAGTTTTTGAGATTTGTCAATTATTGCAATCCATTTTTATTTACAATTTGTACTTTGTCCCAACTTTTTTGGAATCGGGGTTGTATGATGGTCACATAGCACAGTGTATTTGATATGAAACAATCGATCAAACTCGTGATTTAGTTGAGATGTGCCTCTTCATGAACAACTGACTGTTGCTGCTCAAATCTTCATGCTCAATAGATATTATTTCTATCTCAAACTCCAAAATGTAATTTTTTTAGTCACTCATGCTGTCAAATTGTCAGTCTGAGGCTAATTTACTGAAGGGGAGACAACGATAAACTTCATCGGCAGCGATTACATCAAAAATATTGAAAGATAAGTACAAGCTAATAAAGCAAATTAAAGTAACTTACAGGTGTAGTAGTGTGTAAGAATGGTGTTTGCATGGAAAAGAACTTAGATGAAAATAGGCAAGGCCCCATTAATTATTTACATAAATCCATCACCTGCGGTGAATTTGGCTTGAGTTCTGAGGTAATGCCAGCTAGCGACTAACAATTTGACACAAACCCAGCTGTCACTCAAATTGACCCCACCCCAATTATGCATGAATGTGTGACTCAGTATAATTTAAACTGTTGAATTATGTATATAAAAATTCACTTCCCCATACAGTTGTCATGAAGGGGGAAACTAGCTATAGAGACCAAAACTGTTTTTTTTTTTTTTTTTGTACCAGGCTGAAAAAAACATTTATTTTCAGTGTAAAGTTGGACATTTTAACACAAGGGTCTATGAGAATTGACTCACTTTTGGGACCAGCCTCAAGTGGCCATTCAAGCAACTGCAGATTTTAGCACTCCCGCATTAGCTTCACTTTTCAGGAGCGGAGGTTACCACTTGGAAAATAATCGATAGGGGTAGTGTGATTAAGCAGGCATCTTTTACTACCTCAAAGTTGATTATTTTCCTGAAACAGCACATTCTGAAGTGTTTTTTTTTCCTCTTAGATCACAGCATATTTATTTTTTGTATTTATATTTATAGTTACATGTCATGTTGAACATTCTAAATCACATTCCAGCAACTACATGTAGTCGTTACATCAACAGCCTCAGTTTTTTTTCTGTTGTTAAGACAAAAAAAAATGCACCATGTCATGTTATCAAGAAACTGCAAAGCACAAACTCCTCTATCCTGAAGGATTCCCTGTGTTAGACAGCTTAAAGTTAGAGATTCGCACTGACACTGGAAATTATTTCCATAAATGTTAAAGAAACATCTCCTTCACCATATCAGTGAAAAGACATTTTGTAATGTGGAACACCCACCATACAAGTCCCTGTAAAGAGTCTTGCAAAAATATTCATCACCCTTGGTATTTGTCCTGTTTCGTCACATTACATGCTGGAATTAAAATGGATTTTTGGGGGGTTAGCACCATTTGATTTACACAACATGCTTACAACTTTAAAGGTGAAAATTGTTGTTTTATTGTGATACAAACAATAATTAAGATAAAAAAAACAAATCTGAAGTGTACATAGGTATTCACCCTCTTTCATATGAAACCCCTTAAATTAGAGCTAGTCCAACCAATTCACTTCATAAGTCACATATTTAGTTGATTAAGATCCACCTGTGTGCAATCAAAGTGTCACATGATCTGTCACATGATGTCTGTATAAATCAACCTGTTCTGGAAGGACCCTGACTCTGCAACACTACAAGGCAAAGAACATGAGAACCAAAGAGCACTCCAAACATGTCAGAGAAAAAGTTGTGGAGAAGTATAGATTAAGGTTGGGTTTAAAAAAAATATCCCAGACTTTGAATATCCCAGGGAGCACCATTAAATCCATTATAGCAAAATGGAAAGAATATGGCACCACTACAAACCTGACAAGAGAAGGTCGCCCACCAAAACTCACAGACCGGGCAAGGAGGGCATTAATCAGAGATGCAACAAAGACACCAAAGATCACACTGAAGGAGCTGCGAAGATCCACAGTGGAGATGGGAGTATCTGTCCATAGGACCACTTTAAGCCATACACTCCACAGAGCGGGGCTTTATGGAAGAGCAGCCAGAAAAATAAGTAATTACTTAAGAAAACACATTTGGAGTTTGCCCAACAGCATGTGGCAGACTCCCCAAACACATAAAAGAAGATTCTCTAGTCAAATGAGACTAAAATTGATCTTTTTGGCCATCATGGGAAATGCCATGTGTGGCACAAAACCAACACCCTGAGAATGCCATTCCTACAGTGAAGCATGGTGGTGGCAGCATCATGCTGTGGGGATGTTTTTCATCTGCAGGGACAGGAAAGCTGGTCAGGACTGAAGGAAAGATGGATGGCACTAAATACAGAGCAATTCTGGAGGAAAACCTGTTTGAGCCCATGTTTACATTAGACCGTATCAGCGGATCATCAGATTAACGTTTTTAAAACGATTAGTGTGCACACAGCAACACCAATAAACGATTTGCGTGCACACAGCAACACCAATACACGAATACGCTCGGCTCTGCAGGCATCCTGCGCTCCAAATCACTCCGCCCTGAACAGCGAGTGCCCTCTGGAGGGTGCGCACTCCGGCCCTGCGCAGCTCACAGAGCACGCGAGTGAAGTGCACAAACTGTGATTCGGGACTGAGCCGCTGTGTGTGTGTGTGATCCCAGCGCATATCACTTACCACTTGCAAGTGGAAGGATGGCAAGCCTAAAGACAATCATAACTACACAATGGGCAGTATTTGCATCAGTATTTGCAGTATTTTCATACTTTTATACTCTTTAATGAAAGGTGATACAAGGCGGAAGTCCACGCCGTTTTTCAGCAGTTGTGTCACATGACCAACGCCAGTGAATCAGGAAGGTGGATGTCACAGTGACGTTGTCCAATGATGACGCCAGCTAGAGCTCAGCTCAGCGTATCCGCGTATCTCAATGTTTACACAGCACCGGATCAGACACGATCTAGATTGAATACGTGGACCCTGGCGGATTCCCGTTTCCCGGCGTTTCCAGGCGGCTTAATGTAAACGGACAGTGCATCCGCGAAGAAAATGAGACAGATACGGTCTAATGTAAACTTGGCCTGAGTCAGCCAGAGGTTTGAGACATTCAAGCAGGACAATGACCCTAAACATACTACTAAAGCTACACTGAAAGGGAAGCATTTAAATGTCTTTGAATGGCCTAATCAAAGCCCAGACCTCAATCCATTTGAGAATCTGTGGCATAACTTGAAGATTGCTGTACACCAATGCAACCCATCTAACCTGGAGGAGTTGGAACAGCTTTACCTTGAGAAATGGGCAAAAATCCCAGTGGCTAGATGTGCTAAGCTAATGGAGACATACCCCAAGAGACTTGCATTTGTAATTGCAGCAAAAGGTAGCTCTACAAAGTATTGACTTTGGGGGTGGGGGGTGTGAATACATATGCACACTCCAGATTTCTGTTTTTTTTTCATCTTAATTATTGTTTGTGTCACAATAAAACAATTTTCACCTTTAAAGCTGTAGGCATGTTGTGTAAATCAAATGGTGGTAACTCCTCAAAAATCCATTTTAATTCCAGTTTGTAATGTGACAAAATAGAACAAATGCCAAGGGGGATGATTACTTTTGCAAGACATTGTATATCTATATTACTAAAGGAAGGCTGTCTTCTCTCTGTCTCTCTGTCTGTTCATCTATACAAATCGACACGGCTGGACACACATACTCCATACTTTGTACATGGATTGATGACACCCCAGAGGGGCCCAAGACAATGGTTTTGATTTTCTAAAACATGGGGTTAGTGCTAATCCAACAAACTATTCCTTTCCCATAGGCCACATGCTCATGCTAACACCCTGCACACAACCTCAGTGGAGAATCCCCTCCCTGACTTGCCTGAGAGTTTCGATTGTACAGGATCTTGCAATCAGCGCCTCTCACCAGAGGCTTCCACTCGGGCCAAGTCTATGTCACTGAGGAGACATGGAGAGTAATTTACATAATTTTGACAGAACACAGTGAAAACATATACCGGTATATCACATGTCCACTCAACTCTCCACTGGGCCTTCTAGACCTGTATTATACAAAGGTACCATTCAGAGGAAATCAGGGTCATGGGCAATAACTACTAGTGTTATTACTAAAGAAACAATGCTGTATAACATATTAAAACTACAGTCACTACTTTCAGAGTTGCTGTTAAATAAAATTAATCACCTTTTGACCAATCAGAATCCAGAATTCAACAGCACTGTGGTATTGCCTCATGTTTGAACCCTGTTTTCCATTACAATATATCAATACAAATCTATCTGACAAAGATTTGTGCAGAAAAAGAAAATTTGATCATCAGTAGAAAAATGGTCTCTTCTTGGATACCAGCGATTAGCATGAGCATCATGTGATTGTATCTAAACTCTTTGTGCCAGTAGAAACAGGAAATGATTAGTGTCAGTCACTGATCTCTGAAAAGGTGAAATATCCTCTATTAGAGAAGAAATCTGCCTCTGATTTAATCTGTAAGTGCATGTGAGCATCAGTCCTCACACCCCTCATCCTGCAACACACCATATTTCAATAGTGCATTGATTGAGCAAGCTTAGTCCTTTGTGAAGTTTCTACATTAAAAGATGCCAATCTGCAGTGTGTATTCATGTGAGCTGTGCTGCCCAGCTGCATGGGCTCGAGAGAAACTCGCCTCATTTAGGACCAAACCAGAGCCATCATATAAAATACTTCTTACTGTGGAGCTGCAATCATTTCCGCTGGGCAGCATCTGAGTGATTTTAAGAGCTGCCAGAAAACAGGATTGAGGAAGTCTTTCTCCAAATTTTAACTTTTACTCAGGCAGTAGAGTAGTTAACAGGGTTATGTGTTCTCTGATATCAAGGACAGCTCCAGGGTCCCTGGTTTGATCTGTTTGTGCACACTGAGTTTCACATGTTTTGGGTTCTCTGGTTTCCTTCCATATTCCAAAAATATGCCATTAGGTGGGTTGGCAAAGATACACTTCCTGTAGGTGTGAATACTGTATGTGTGTATATGGTGCTCTGTGATGGAATGGTGTCACGTCCAGGGTGTATTCCTGCTTCATGCAGGAATTAATGATAAAATAATGATTTGGTTTCAGAATTTGAACCATAATAATACCATTCCTGCAATCCATTCCTGCAATATGTGTGACCATTCCCATGTTACCGTACATCTGCACCAGGGTCTATTCCAGACTCCATTTCCTAGAATCCACTATAGCATACTAACAAACCCCAAACTACATCCAGTGGCCTTCTTCTCTAGGAAGCTCTCCTCTACAGAACAAAATAATGATGTTGGCAATTTAGAACTACTGGCTATCAGACTCACTCTAGAGGATTGGAGACACCAGCTCAAGAGTGCTGCCCACCCAGAAAACCCTTCACCACTCTGCTACTCCAGTGCATGCTTGGATTCCAGCCTTCCCTGTTCTCCTGGAATGCCAGCTCCACAGAGTCCCCCTCAGTGGATAACTAGTTCAAAATGAGTGAATGGTTATAGGAATGCATGCACCTACACCTGGAACAAGTGGTGAGAAAGAACAAACAACTCATGGACAGGCACAGAGGTGAGACACCCAGTTATCAGCTAAGGGACCAAGTGCAGCTAGCCACCAAGGATATCAGGGGTTTGCCTGGAAACAAGGAACTCAATGCCTGGTACATCAACCCATACAAAATCTTGCATAGAGAGAACAAGGTCATTAAAAAGCTTAATCTACCAAGACATAGCCCACTAACACACTCCTTCCATTCTCCCAGCTCAAGCCCGTCAGGCTGGGGTATCTTCTTATCAACTGGAAGGGATACAGCCCAGAGAAGCGTTGTTGGATTCCAGCTAGGGATATCCTTGATCCTCCAGGACTTTAAAACCAGGTTCTCATCCCAGAAGTCACTCAAGAAAAAGATCAACCCCTTGAGTGAACTCTTGTGTGGGGCCTCGTCACATATGCACTGGATTTCCCAGAATCCACCACAGCCTACTAACATGGCCAGCATGGACTCTGACTGAATCCTGACAGATCTCATGTCCAAGTTCTGACTTCTGAATCACACACCTGTTACTCATGACCGACTTGCTCTAAGCAGACACAGAACATGGATTGAGAGGAAAATAATACTCTCAGTGATTTTCTCCTGTTGTTTCCCAAGCCTTAGTTTCAGTGTTTGCCTTCTTGTTTTGGATTTGTACTAGGGGTGGCACAGTGGTGTAAGTGCCTCACAGCAAGAAGGTTCTGGGTTTGAGCCCAGCAGCTGGCGGGGGTCTTTCTGTGTGGAGTTTGCATGTTCTCTTTGTGTCTGCGTGGGTATGCTCTGGTTTCCTCCACAGTTCAAAGACATGCAGTTAGGTTAATATGGGATGGCCTTGGGCTGAGGTGCCCTTGAGCGAGGCACCTAACTCCCAACTGCTCCCTGGGTGCTGTTAGCATGGCTGCCCACTGCTCTGGGTATGCGTGTGTGCTCATTGCTTGCATGTGTGTGTTCACTGCTTCAGATGGGTTAAATGCAGAGAGGAATTTCACAAGTGTGTGATGAATAAAAATGTGCTTTCTTTCAGTTTCCAGGGTTTTTTTTGCGATTTGGGGCATTGCCTTGTATTGCATTCTATTTTTGCTGATCACCTGACATGCTGCCTGCTTTTGAATTCTTTTTTTCAATTAAACTGTTCAGATGGTAGCTACCATGAGTTGGCCTAGTGCAGGGGTGGCCAACCAGTTGGAGACCAAGAGCCACATTTTTTACTGTATTACCGCAAAGAGCCACATCATACACATGGGCACATGAACATCACCCATCCCTTCCTCTCTCTCTCTCACACACACACACACACCTCTGCTCAGCCAGATTAATAGTAAATGTCACACACCAACATATTTACTCCTACAGTACTAAGACCACAGGCTGAGGCCAGTCATTTTTAACAATGAACATTGTGTGCACTTACTATGCATGCTGCTTAGTGGGACTCATGGCATTACCAAAAAAAAGCCACACCATACACATGACCACACATGTGTACCATACATGTGACCCCCCTCGCTCTCTCTCTCCCTCACAGACACACACGCTCAAACACGCACCTCTGCTCAGCCAGATTAATAGTAAATGTCACATGCCAACATGAGAGAAATTTACTCCTTCAGTCAGTACTAATACCACAGGCCAGTCATTTACAGCAATCAATATTGTGTGCACTTACTATGCATGTTGCTTAGTGGGACTTCTGACATTCCTTGCCTTGAACAATCCTCTTCAAATCTGGCTTGTATTCCATCATTGCCACTCGAAGCAGTTCTTTCACATGGGTGTCAGTCAGAACAGAATGATGCTTTGACTTCGTTTCATGGTAGAGAACACAGACTCGCAGACGTATGTTGACCCAAACATTGACAGTATCTTAAGCGCAGCCTGTTTCACATTCGGGTATTTTTCCAATGGCACACTTTTCCAAAACTCAATGGTGCCTTCCCTCAGAACAGGTTTCAGTTGGTCTTCCTCACGAAGATCGATCATCTCCAACTCAGCCGCAGCCTCATCTGTGACAAGCGGGGCTTTCAAACAGTCCATCTCCGCGTTGAATGGGTCGACAAGGAACGTAATCTGTGGCCTTTTCAGTTGTATATCACGGAACTGGGTTACAAAGCTTTCGTGCAGGTTTTCAATTAGTGTTGCATATCTGGCTCCTTGCTTATTCAGGGAGGCGGGAAGCTTTGAAATGAGCTAATGACGACTGACATATAAGGCAGAATGGCTTGCCATTACGTTCAACAAAAAAGTATAAACTCTCCCACTCTGTTAAAAATGTCCTATGTTCGTCTTCATATTTTCGTTTTGCTGTGCATTTTTTCATTGCCATTTTGAGAGGCTACTTGACACAAGATACACCTTGCCCAAAAACTTAGCGATTATCTCACGCACATGCGCATTTGACATGACCTGAAAATACCGTAATGTACCCAAGCAAAGCGAAGATGTATTTGACGAAAATACCATACTGAACTCAAGCAAAGTGCACACCACATAAAAAAAAAAAACCCACAAACTTCGATATGAACGTAAGAGCCGCATGACACCGGGCAAAGAGCCGCATGCGGCTCGCGAGCCGCGGGTTGGCCACCCAAGGCCTAGTGGTTAGCGTGTCTGCCTCTCAACTGGGAGATTGTGAGTTCTACTTGCAGTTAATGGTGACCCCTGCTGTACCTAGGCTAAATACTGGTCTAGGGACCAACACAGATGGGCTAAGGGAAGGAATAACCCTGACAAAGAACCCTCCAGCAACTCAGTGTACCAGCAACTCACTTGGAGTACCTATTGGTACACTATGGGACCCCAAGCAAGCTTTAATCAAACCCATTTGAGCGTATGATTCCCCTTATACTCATCAGGATACCAAAATGACTTGTATGTCTCGGACTTCTCACCTGGAACAGGATGGGTCTCAAGGAGTTTTTCCTCAGCACTGGCACCTAAATCTAACTGTACATCCATATTTCTGTAAAGCTGCTCTGTAACAATATCTACTGAATTAAACCAAAAGCAGTGCTTTATTTTATTGTTTTGTTTGTTTGTCAGTATAGTTAGTGCTTCCTTGTGATATAGTTTTCATCCTGAAGTGCTGATGAGAGAAAAAAAAAATACTCGGCTGTGTCCTATTTCATCCATTTGGAGTAGTGTGCATTGGGTGCTCAACAAAAACAATGCCGCAGAGGGCAGTTTTTACTCTCATGCCAGATGATTATTCTCATGCTGGCAGGAGAGGATGGTTTTTACCCTAATGGTGATGGAAAAGGGCAATTTTTACTCACATGCTAGTGAAAGAGGAAGGTTTTTCTCTCATACTGTTGGGAGACTGGAGCAGGCAGGATTGACCTGAATTCCTTCTGGGATTAGCAAAACAATCTTGTTTACACCTCAAATCTGGAATTTAAATACAACTAATTTCTATATTACACCAGCAGCTGCAAAGTTTGCCTTTGGGAGATCCAGGGCACCCTCCCCATTGGTTTTGACTGTGAGCTGGCCTAGTGGTTAGCATGTCTGCCTCTCACCTGGGAGATCGCGAGTTCTACTTGCTGTTTGGTCATACCAAAGACCATCATAAAAAATGGTACCTAGTGAGGCACGTCACAATGCAGATGTGAGCAGGGAGTCAAACTTTCACGGTTACCAGAGGACTAACCCCCCACTGTAACCCTAGTGATATAATAGGTGAGAAGTCAAGGGGTATAGAAAAGGAGATTGGCACTACACCCATGTGCCTCAAGAGCTGGTTAGTACTGGGACAGAAGGCTGCCTAGAAAGACCAGATCCTAGTGCAGGAGAGACTTTGGCATTCATTATATTACCTAGACAGCCCATAATGTTATTCATTTTAATGATTTCTAATTCACAGCACATGATGGAACAGTGCATCTTGCCTCCAGAGCTTAGTGCAGTGCTGAAATGAACATTTACACCAACTAATGATGTGTGGAAAATGAAATTGTAATATACAAATCAGCTTGAATGCAGTTTAGTAAATTGTAAGCT
The DNA here is from genome assembly GCF_027579695.1 of Neoarius graeffei. Lineage (NCBI taxonomy): Eukaryota > Metazoa > Chordata > Actinopteri > Siluriformes > Ariidae > Neoarius > Neoarius graeffei. The sequence goes on from NC_083577.1 coordinate 9,939,236, forward strand.
TTTGCCTCACAGCAAGAAGATTCTGGGTTTGAGCCCAGCAGCTGACAGGGGCCTTTCTGTGTGGAGTTTGTATGTTCTCCCTGTGTCTGCGTGGGTTTCCTCTGGGTGCTCCAGTTTCCCCCACAGTTCAAAGACATGTGGTTAGGTTAACATGGGGTGGCTTTGGGCTGAAGTGCCCTTGAGCAAGGCACCTAACCCCCAACTGCTCCCTGGGTGCTGTAGCATACCGTAGCTGCTCACTGCTCTGGGTATGTGTGTGTGTGCTCATTGCTTACTTGTGTGTGTGCATGTGTGTGTTCACTGGTTCAGATGGATTAAATGCAGAGGACAAATTTCACTGTGCTTGAGTGTGCATGTGACAAATAAAGGCTTCTTCTTCTTCTTCTAAATTACTGTATGTCCTGGATATCGTCATAGCAATCACCGTCGCCATCTCAAAACCATATTTTTTTATTCAGGATGTATTTGATGACATTTCACCGGCATTTTAATCACCCTGGAGATTGTCAGGTTCAATCCTAATCATAGACACCCTGTCCTTTCTATTGAGCACAAAAAAATTCAGCAATTTAATTAGCACATTCTACTAACAACATTCCTACAGCAATGCACTTTGGGCTACAAGAAAAAGCTTGCTGAGGTCATTGTTAATTACAGTCATCACAGAGAGAGAGAGAGAGAAAGAGAGAGAGAGAGAGATGAGGCAAGATGTGGAAAAAATAATTTGGGTATTTTTGTACCTTGTTATTAACTTTATTTAACCATTTGAACAGTACTAAAAGCCAGACTAATTCCATAGCAGCTAGAATTTTCTATTCTCTATCTCATCAACCTCTATCTTTAGCTTTCATTTTGAACCAATGGCAACATGAAATTCTTTTCAATTACGAATTGTGAATTCACAGTAATTTCCAGTAAATCAGTCCTTTGATTGATGTCAACTATCACAGAGTTAATAATTAATCAAAGCTCATAAATATGCAAATTATATATTGCAATAATTTACAGTATATCCTTGCTCGGAAGCTGGAGAGTCCTGGTGTGAGTTTCCTGAAAAGCATCACAGGACAAAGATTATTGTTAAAGATTAGTGCAAGCAGCACAATGAACACTCTCCTAGTTAAGACACTCTTAGCGTTAAGAGGCTTTTGGGAAACCTACCACTAATCAGCTAGCAATAGTAGAAGTATTGAAACCCTTAAATTCATTCTGGATCAATCAGTGGATCAATCACAAGTCGATTTAAATCTGTTAGAAACCAAACACCACTAATCAGCTAGAGAACACAATCTCCAGTGAAGCATGCTGGTGGTAGCATCATATTAAGCATTATGCTTGCTTCTTGATTGTTTCTTTTACCTTTGATGAATGGCCTCCTCTAGGCAGAGTTGGAGTTTTGCCGTATTCTTTCATTTTTTTTTCTAAAATAATAGATTTAATGATTCTCTGTGGGATGTTCAAAGTATGGATTTTTTTGGGTTGTTTTGTCTTTACAAAGAAACTCTGATCCTTCTCTGGAACGTTTCTGAAGATTAGTTTTCATAGCTGCTTGGTCTTCATGATGCTGTTTAAGGTATGTTATTTAACAAACTCTGGATTTTCCAGGAACATGTGTATCCACTTGATGAACATTCAAGTTCATAAGTATTTGGACAGCGACACAATTTTTATGATTTTGCATCTGTACACCACGACAATGGATTTGAAATGAAGCATGAAGCAAATGAAACAATCAAAAATGTGACTGAAGTGGAGACTTTCAACTTTTTGTGTTTAACAAAAATATCACATTAACTGTTTAGGAAATACAGTGGTTATTTATTATTATTAATATTTAATGTTTTTTTTTTTACATAGTCCCTCCATTTTTGCAGGCCCAAAAGTAATTGGACAAACTACCATTAGACACCATTTTTAATACTTGGATGCAAATCCTTTGGATTCAATGACAGCTTGAAGTTGGAAACTCATGGACATGACCAAATGTTGAGTTTCTTCTCTTGATATGCTTTTCCATGCCTTCACTGGTGGTGCAGTGGTTAGCACTGTCACCTCACAGCAAGAAGACAGCTTTGAAGCTCCCAGCCTTGCTTTTGCATGTTCTTCCTGTGTCTGTGTGGGTTTCCTCCCAGTTCAAAGATGAGGTAAAAATTGTTGAACGTATGTTGCTCTGGATAAGAGCATCTGCCAAATGTTTGGAAAGTAACATACTGCAGCTCTCAAAAAGAACACATAATGAAGGCTACTGGGTTTTGGTGCAAAATTAAGAAGCGAGTGTGACAGTCAAAGTGCCCAGAACTGTGGCTGGTTCTGCAAGACGTTCAGTAAAACTTACAGCTCATTTCCTTATAGAACTGCACTCATTGTAGCTGAGACTATTTTTTTTTAAGCAAAGGGTCATCTCACACCAAATATTGACTTTGTTTCATTGATTAAGGCTTACTGCTGTTTATAGGGTTTTTTTTTTATGTTGAAACATTTCATTTAATTTCAGTTCATTATTTTTAAGATTTTTTTTTTTGGGGGGGGGCTTTTTTCACCTTTATTGGATAGGATAGTGTAGAGACAGGACAGGAAATGAGCAGGAGAGAGAGACGGGGAGGGATCGGGAAATGACCTCAGGTCGGAATTGAACCCGGGTCCCCGGATTTATGGTACGGTGCCTTAGCCACCTGAGCCACAACGCCCCTTGGTTCATTATTTTTAAGCCATTTTGGTCAACAGCATTTCTGTACAGGTCCCTAAGACTTTTGCACAGTATTGTACGTCTCATAGAGTTTATAATTTAAGATTAATAAGATTGCTGAATTAATTATCATTACCACATATTCCTTTGGTTTGTTCAGTTCCCAGAACTACATTCATAGATCGTGCTGACCTTGTGGCCCACAAACGAACTTGTCCCAAATGCAGTTATCATCCAAATCGATGGGCAGCCTTAGAAGACAATAATTCTGTTTGAACCCAGTGTACCTTGTCTGGTAGAGACACCTACTACATGCACATCTTTTCATCAGCACCACTGTGACTGTGGTATTGAGGTCAGAAGCTGAGGTTGCTGACACCTGCACAGCATGTGAACAAACCCAGATACAAACATATCCAACCTTTATCAAAACCCTCTGTGAATGACTGCTGTGAGTATGTGCAATTTACAGACCTGCTTAACAACAAACTTCAGCACAAAACTGACTGCATGTTCTCTGTTGGAAATAAAATTTTTGACCACACTATCAAAGTAGGAGTGGGGGATACTTGATGAACAAATGATCATATCACAATGCATTTCATATGAGTGAAGGTATTATGGCATTTGAAGTTACCATAAATTTATTTACCAAAGAAGCTTTGTTTTGTTCCCACATGCTTGATCTGGCTCTGCAATTATCTGGTGACTTGTCCAGGGTGTACCTTGCCTCTTGCCCATATTCAGTTGGGATAGGCTCCAGCTTGCCCGGGACCCTGCACAGGATAAGCTGTTACAGATAATGGATGGATGGATGGATAGATGGATGGATGCTTGATCTGAAGAGATACCAGCTGTCAAAACCACCTCATGAGCTGGATAAAAGAGCAGACTATCAGAGTCAGTTGCACACTTTTATTAAATAATACCACAAGGTCAATATTGTTTTAGAAATTAATATAAGTAGTGAAGAGTCAGTGAATAACTTTATAATAATAACAACAATAATAATAATAATAATAATAATAATAATAATAATATACTTTATCAGGATTATCAGGCAACCCTGTAGAATGCAGTGCTAAAATCTATCATCTAGTATGCACTAAAAAGAAGTCATTATTCATCACATGCACAGCAAAATTTGTCTTCTGCATTTAACCCATCTGAAGCAGTGAACACACATACTCAGAGCAGTGGGCAGTTATACTACTACATCCAAGGAGCAGTTGGGGGTTAGGTGCCTTGCTCAAGGGCACTTCAGCCCAAGGCTGTCCCATGTTAACCTAAGTGCATGTCTTTGGACTGTGGGGGAAACCAGAGCACCCAGAGGAAACCCACACAGACACAGGGAAAACATGCAAACTCCACACCAAAAGGCCCCCATCAGGCACTGGGCTCAAACCCTGAATCTTCTTGCTGCAAGGCAATTGCACTAATCACTGCACCACCATGCCATTCAATATAATCACTCTATTACTGTGTATCATGGTCAATGAGAAACAAGGTCTCTGAAACGTTTCCAAAAATACACCTTCATCTTACTTCTTCCACAACTCCAAATGCCTCTTTTAAATCTTTATTTATTTAGACATTTTTCAAAAAACAAATCTTGGAAGAGTACTTGCTTTGCTGATTTGGTTTAAATGTAAAATGTGCAATCCAAAAATAGCCTCAATGAGGCTGTAGCTCATACTGACCACTGTTGTTGTGTGTGAGATTAAAATCCAATCAATCCTGTGGGAGGAGTAGCGATTTTTGTGAAATTGCATATGACCCCTGTGTAGCCTCATCCATGGCAGGTGGCACCACCTGGTGAACAATTCTTGTTGGAATATGGTTTTAGAATCTTCTGGGTGAGTTTCAGTGAAAACACCCTTGCAGTTTACAAAGAGTAGTGTTTGGTGTGACGAGTCACCCAAAATTTCAAACACCTATAAAATGTTAAATATGACAGACGGCACCACCATCTAGAAGACTTTTCTACATACCAACCTGGGGAACATTCCATATGAGTTTGATCAAAATCTGATCACTCCTGTCGGAGGAGTAGCGATTTTTGTGAAATTGCACATGACCCCTCTGTAGCCTCATCCATGGTAGGTGGTGCCACCTGGTGAACAACTATCACAGTAGCAAGTAAATAATTTCTACAGTTTATACCACAGTACTATTGAATTCTCCTTTCTGACTGGCCAACAAGTGTTGACTTTGTGCAAAAAATAATAATAATAATAAACACCAATTGGCAAATTGCTGTGGAACTGTGACATTAATTAAAACAGTCATTGTTGACTACAACCCCAAATCACAAAAAAGTTGGGACGGTATGGAAAATGAAAATAAAAAAAAAAAGCAGTGATTTGTAAATTTACTTTGACTTGCATTTCATTGCAGACAGAATGAACCCAAGATATTTCATGTTTTGTTGGTCAACTTCATTTCATTTTGTTAATATACATCCAGTCCTGAATTTCAGGCCTGCGACACATCCCAAAAAAAGTTGGGACAGGGTTCATTTAGGGCTAGTAATGAGGTTAAACAATTAAATAATGAATATGATTTGAAACAGGTGATGTCAACAGGTGACTGTAATCAGTATCCAGGAAAGGCCTAGACCAGGGGTGGCCAACCAGTTGGAGACCAAGAGCCACATTTTTTACTGTATTACCGCCAAGAGCCACATCATACACATGGGCACACGAACATCACCCATCTCTTCCTCTCTCTCTCACACACACACACCCCTCTGCTCAGCCAGATTAATAGTAAATGTCACACACCAACATATTTACTCCTACAGTACTAAGACCACAGGCTGAGGCCAGTCATTTTTAACAATGAACATTGTGTGCACTTACTATGCATGCTGCTTAGTGGGACTCATGGCATTACCAAAAAAAAGCCACACCATACACATGACCGCACATGAACATCGCCCCCCTCGCTCTCTCTCTCTCTCTCTCTCTCACAGACGCACACGCTCACGCACCTCTGCTCAGCCAGATTAATAGTAAATGTCACACGCCAACATGAGAGAAATTTACTCCTTCAGTCAGTACTAATACCACAGGCCAGTCATTTACAGCAATCAATATTGTGTGCACTTACTATGCATGTTGCTTAGTGGGACTTCTGACATTCCTTGCCTTGAACAATCCTCTTCAAATCTGGCTTGTATTCCGTCGTTGCCACTCGAAGCAGTTCTTTCACATGGGTGTCAGTCAGAACAGAACGATGCTTTGACTTCACATGTTTCATGGTAGAGAACACAGACTCGCAGACGTATGTTGACCCAAACATTGACAGTATCTTAAGCGCAGCCCGTTTCACATTCGGGTATTTTTCCAATGGCACACTTTTCCAAAACTCAATGGTGCCTTCCCTCAAAACAGGTTTCAGTTGGTCTTCCTCACGAAGATCGATCATCTCCAACTCAGCCGCAGCCTCATCTGTGACAAGCAGGGCTTTCAAACAGTCCGTCTCCGCATCGAATGGGTCGACGAGGAACGTAATCTGTGGCCTTTTCAGTTGTATATCACGGAACCGGGTTACAAAGCTTTCGTGCAGGTTTTCAATTAGTGTTGCATATCTGGCTCCTTGCTTATTCAGGGAGGCGGGAAGCTTTGAAATGAGCTAATGACGACTGACATATAAGGCAGAATGGCTTGCCATTACGTTCAACAAAAAAGTATAAACTCTCCTACTCTGTTAAAAATGTCCTATGTTCGTCTTCATATTTTAGTTTTGCTGTGCATTTTTTCATTGCCATTTTGAGAGGCTACTTGACACAAGATACACCTTGCCCAAAAACTTAGCGATAAAGGCTACGTTCACACTGCAGGCTGAAGTGACTCAAATCCGATCTTTTCGCCCATATGTGACCTGCATCCGATCTTTTATTGACAATATGAACGACACAGATCCGATTTTTTCAAATCCGACCCAGGCCGTTTGGATATGTGGTCCTAATTCCGATTCCTATCCGCTCTTTTCATATGCGACTTCAGTCTGAACCGCCAGGTCGCATTCAGCCGACTTACACGTCATCAACAAGCCACAAACGTCACTATTCTGTGCTGAAGTAGGCGGCGGGTCTCTCAAAAAAAGTTACAACAACATGGCGCATAATCACGGGCGCAGATAGAGGGTGGGACGAGTCATATTTAAATTCACCTCGTTCGGTCCCCCCTACTTATAGGGAGGAAAAAACGTCTATGCTGTCTTTCTTTGCATAAGGCAAACCTCACGGAAAAATCAAAAGACTAATTACCATTCGGTTTATTGAGGTGCACAGCAGTGTATACATAGTTGCAACAACTCACATAAAACAAAACAAAGACTGATATTCGGTTGGTTGAGCTGCGCAGACTGCACAGGTTGCGAGCTCGAGCTTGGTTGCTATGGTTACTAACAAGTTTGACAGGCATATCGGGGTTGGGGTTGGTTTGCTGGCAGCTTTGTCCCCCCCCAGTTCAAAAAACGTATCTGCGCCCCTGCGCATGACATCAATCCGAGGGACGCTTCGGGCTGTGAAGGTTCGACGTCGTCGTATCCTGCAGTGCGCATGCGGAACACTTTTAGGTCGCTTTTCGTTCATACTGAGGATCACATACAAGTCGCATATATTTGTTAATGTGAACGACCTCACAAAAAAATCGGAATTGAGCATTAAGCCTTGCAGTGTGAACGTAGCGTATCTCACGCACATGCGCATTTGACATGACCTGAAAATACCGTAACATACCCAAGCAAAGCGAAGATGCATTTGACGAAAATACCATACTGAAACCAAGCAAAGCGCACACGCACATAAAAAAAAAAAAACACAAACTTTGATATGAACGTAAGAGCCGCATGACACCGGGCAAAGAGCCGCATGCGGCTCGCGAGCCGCGGGTTGGCCACCCCCGGCCTAGACTTTGAGGAGCAAACATGGGACGAGGATCTCCAACAAATTGTTAACAAATGCATGAGAACATTATTGAAATGTTTAAAAACAATTTTCTTCAAATAAAGATAGGAAGGGATTTGGATATTTCACCCTCTATGGTGCATAATTTCATTAAACAATTCAAGGAATCTGGAGGAATTTTGGTGTGTAAAGGGCAAGGGCTCAAGCCTAGTCTGAACACCCATGATCCCCAATCCCTGGCACTGCATCAAGAACCGTCATTCATCTATAGCTGATAAAACCACATGGGCTCAGGGTTACTTTGGCAAACCTTTGTCAAGCTACAATACAGAGTTGCATCCACAAACACCAGTTAAAACTTTACTGTGCAAAAAGTAAGCCTTATGTTAACTGTGTCCAGAACTGCTGTTGACTTCTTTGGGCTTGGAGGCATCTGGGATGGACCATCACACAGTGGAAACATGTATTGTGGTTAGACAAATCAGTATTCCAGGTCATTTTTGGAAGAAATGGATGCCGTATGCTCTGGATCAAAGATGAAAAGGACCATCCAGACTGTTACAAGGAACAAGTCCAAAAGCCTGGGTGTGTCATGGTCTGACCACATTCAGCACACATTATAAAAGGTGTGGCTGTGGAAGAAGAGGGTGTGTACCCTCTGTCCCCAATAGAGAATGTGTGGAGAAATATGAAATAAAAATATAACACTGACGACCCCGTACTGTTGCACACCTTAAAGTGCTGATGACACGAACATGACTCTATGCAATTTCTTAAATAAACTATACAACATGGCAAACATGTTAGATTTCTGTTATAATTACGTGAAAAGAAGCTGTTGTTACGCGAATATCCAACTTTTAATTGCACAGCGCAAGAAAACTGGGTCCGTGGCTCGCGGCCATGTTGTGACGTCAGCGGAAGAACACGCTGCGGTTCACTGGCTGTTCTACTCAATGGAAATGGCGCATGAAAACGCCGGTGTACTCTCTAGTGCTAGCTCTTCAACAACCAAATACTGGTACTTTAAGCAGTGATCATGATGGCATGATTTTATCTGATTTTAAATAAATGAGATTGATAATAATGTGAATGTTCACAACTAGTACATACAAACTCTGCAGCTTCTGATTCAGCAGCTGCGTCATACTCCGCAAAAACATCAGCAAGAACCTACAATATAAATGGAAATGCAATAAACTAAGCTCAAATGACTTTTGGAAAGTATAATTTCTAAATTTTTTCTACATATTCTTGAAGTCGGTCATCGGGGTACTTGCTACCGTTCCCTAACAACGCATGGCAAAGGGTAAAGTGTAGTGTTGCTACGAGTACTTGCTAAAGCCTCCGGTGGAAGATCCTCAATGTGCTGATAAGACTTACAGTTCTATATAACACACAAGTGTCACGATAATCACAAAACAGATGCAAATTGTTAAAATACCTAATTTTTAAGCAATCATGTATTGATCTCTTCCGAATAGAATCTATGATAGCCTACCCTCTTTATCCTTTGCCTCTCGTTGCTAGGCGGCAGTTACATGAAAGCCGCAAGCTTTCACAAGCAAATACATGACTGATATCACGCCGACTTTATGATTACATTTATGATTATCATGAATGTGTACTCTATGATGTGTACTCTATGAGCGCTCTGGAGCGAGTCACTTCCAAGATGGCTGCGCAGACCGCATGGTTACTATTTTTAGCATCATGTCGGAGCACTCTATAGCTCTACGTACCTTTATCTTATGTCATTTCTCAACACATGTTCTGACAGAAGGACTGTCTTTGGAGGAGTCGCCTTGTCCCAGGCGACTGCTGGATCCGGCATAGCTACTAGTAGACCCCCTCCGGAATACTGTAGGCACTGCTGATGGTAGTAACACACGTTTGTGCTGAACTGAACACCCAAGAGATTCCTTTAAGCTGGGAAGGGTGTCAAAACAATCCAAATCGAAGTGTTCAGAGCACAGGATGGATGTTGGTGAGGGCTCCCACTTGTCACGAGTGCGCCTGACTTGCTTCACCCACTTTGCATGCAGCTCGGGATCTCTGGGAAACTTGAATAAACTTACCCCATCCTTGTGGGTTTTGGAGCAAAAGCTGGCAACACAACGTGAAGGCATAATAAAAAAAAATATATATATATATATATATATATATATATATATATATATATATATATATATATATATATATATATATATATATAATGTCTAATAAAAATACTAATAATGATAAACTGAACACCTGCCGCATCAACAACAAACTGGTAAGTTAGGAGGAAGGTTCTTTCACTGACGTCATATAGCTCCTCCTCCTCTTTCGTCTCCTGGGTGCTGCAGCCCCGTCAAATTTGCCCAAATAGCCGCATTTTTTATCATAACTTGTAAAATAGGCACCTTCGTGAATTAATATATGGATCATTGGGAATTACTTTTTATGTTCTAAAACATCGCCAAAGATGTCAAAAACGTGTCATCAGCACTTTAAGGCTTAAGGCCTGATTGCAGGAAGAATGGAACAAAATAAGACCTGAAACCCTTCTCACTTGAAATTAGCTGGGATTGGCTTCAGCTCATCTGTGACCTGCAAAGGATAAGAAGTATAGAAAATGGATCGATGGCTTGAACTACCAGTGATCTACACTCTAATAAAAGATAGTGGATAAAATCCTGAGAGTTTTCCTGTCTATATAAATGTAGGGTTGAGAGTCCTTGGTCTGGTTCAGTGAAAATAGTAGGGTGATTTTCTCTGCCTCCTGTATGCAGCACATGCACTGAGAGAGAGAGAGAGAGAGAGAGAGAAGGCCCTGTGTGTCATTCAGTTTCACATAGCATCATCAGTGACAGAGATGGAGGACACTGGAAGTGACTTTTGGAATTAAAGAAAAAAAAAAGATTAGCAAAACAAAGATCTTTTTCAACTGCTTGTCCTTGCTTCATCAAACTTCTTGGATTAAACAATATTTTGTCTAAATGAGTTTTGCCCTCAGCATTATAGCTGCAGTCCACCGCTTGCTTGATGAATCCCCTATCAAGCTGATGCGAGGGACAGGTGCTCTGCAAATTGCTTGCTCTAAATATTTGAACAGTGAAGACATATGCAAGGGCAATGTGTGTGTGTGTGTGTGTGTGTGTGTGTGTTTCACTGTGCTATAGAACTATGCATTTGACTGACAGATGGATAACTATGAGGTTCAGTCAGGGTCAAATTTCTGTCATCTGTGAAATGACTGAAAGCTTTTTCAGGATGATTTGAAGGTATATCATTCAAACCAGTTCTTTTCTGAGCTAAAAAAAAGAATTTCCCAAAGGCATCCCAATATTTCCATCTTACCTCCTGGAGTGAACCTTTGAACAGCCTTCAGTCTTAACAGCACAGATATATCAGGCATCGTTCAAACTGAAATCATACATTTGATGTTTCAGGCCCATGGTGGCCTTCATGCTGCTGAAACTTCACATTTTGACATCATAATGTGGGTTTTTGTGAGAGAAGCACAAAGATTTGTTAGCACCTTCCAGTTCAGTCTTATCATTTTTAGGAAACTTTTGAAAAGTTTCCTTCTCTGTGTAGGTTTACTTCTGCACTGGTATGTATAAAACTTCTGAAAATGGTCTTATTTAAAATAAATGAGTCATAAACGTGTAGACAAAAAAAAGAAAGAAAAAAAATTAAACATTCAGAGTAAAATTATATGGAAAGGGTTTCTCACAGTGACATACAGCAATGAACAGGAGTTAGACTCGGGACAAATCTTAAAGATGAAATATGACTAACATTTTGATAAACTGAGCAACCAAAAAGTACAAAAAAGTGGGATATACCTAAGGTCTGATGAGACAAAATCTGAACTTTTTGGTGTTGGCACGAAAAGCTACACTTGGAAGAAATCCAACACTGCTCATCACACAGAGAACACCATCCACATCATGAAACATGGTGGTGTTAGCATCATGTTACACTACACTACAGGCATTTAGCAGATGCTTTTATCCAGAGCAATGTACAACATACCTAGAGCAGCCTGTTGTGTTGCTCAAGGGCACTTCAGCCATTCCTGCTGGTCCAGAGACTCAAACTAATGACCTTTTGGTGCCAAAGCTGCTTCTCTAAACTTTAGGCCATGGCTTTCCCATTGAGTTTTACCCTTGGGCTCTTGGTTGATTCTTTGAAAAATCAGCTCTTTACCCAGTCACTGACTTTTTGTGGATGGCCTTTTCTAGACAGGTTTGTGGTTATGTAATATCCTCTCTATTTTTTTAATAATTTGATTTCATGTCACTCTGTGGGAGCTACAAAGTTTGGATATTTTTTTTATAGCCGGACCCTGACTGATACTTTTCCAGAACTTTGTCCCAGACTTGTTTTGATAGCGCCTTGGTTTTCATGATGCTATTTGGTTAGGTACCTTCTCTAAAAAACTCTTGGTTCTTCCAGGAACATTTAACAATTATTCCAAGAAATCAAGTCATACATGAGCTAACAGCTGACGAGGCACGTAGCATCAAGTTGGCTATAAACCATATATGATGAGATTGAGTGGAATAATTGTTTTATTCTATCCTCATTCACTGGATTTTGAGAAACAGAGCATTTTTATTTTAATTTTTTGCAAATTCGATAAATGGAAACTTTATACAAAATGTCTGATAAAATCATTTCCGCTTAGAATGTAAACAAACTGGCGAAATGGCAGTAGCAGTTTGTGAAAAATTCTATAATAATAATTCTTGAAAAAAGATGCATTCTTCCCATCAAATACTTTTATTCCATATTTTGTTGATTTTTTTTTTTTGTATTTTGGGGGATCGCATCTTCTTCTTCGGCTTCTTTAGGGTTTTTTTGGCAGTTGGCAAACCAACTTAAAGGTGCATTACCACCACCAACTGGGCTGGAGTGTGGAACAGGAGATATTGTGGAGAGGAAAAAAAGACAAAATGACAGTAGCAATTTATGAAAAATGCTATGATAATAATTCTTGAAAAATAAAAAAATATGTTATTACCATCAAATACTTTTATTCCATATTTTGTTGCCTTTTTTTTGTATTTTTCGGGGTTTTGTTTTTCTCTACTCACAGTATTTGAGCTGATATCCTAGTAGTAGTCAATCAGAGCATGTGATTGCTCATATCCAGTGAATGTGGATAGAATAAATAATTTATCCTGAGATCGTGTGACACTTTAATTGCAGAGGTCAACTCTATTTCACTAATTATGTTGCACCAGAACTAATTTCACTCCAACAGAGGTCAATACTTATGCAAGTCTTTAATTACTGCTGAGCAGGGGCGTATCAAGCTTTCCAAAAGTGGGGGTGTTCTGGAATGGGGAAGCCATATCATTAGAAATCGGTTTATGGCTATATACATGCCCGGCGTGTACACTGTGATGTACTGTCAATGACCGATATGGAACTTTTTCATACCCATGGTCCATGGATGCAAATGAAAGGGAGGACAGTAGAAAGCCTATAAATCCAGTTGACTCCAGCCAAGTTCTGCATTTCATGCAGAGATCTATCATGTTGGGTTTTGGTGTTGTTACTGCCAGGGCTATGTAATTATTCAGTAAGTGAAGGCAAAAAGTGATAATTCTAGGTAACAGGATACTGTTCTATAACAGAGATGTCAGTATTGCTGCCTACACTGGTATACACTGATATAAACAAAACCAAAAACTTCACATAGCCCAAGAAGTCATACACAGTGTATAGATCATACACCATCATGCATAACAGTTTGGACTGGGATCGCTTTGTGTGAGCAGGAGGCATGGCTAATCAGTTCATGTTGGAGAAGCGCAGCATCCTGGAAGGACTTCTTTAGTATAGCATTCAAATAAGACGGGGCAGTGACTGCTTTTAATGTCTTTAATTATTCAAACTCGTGTACAAAACTTGTTTGCATCATGCATTACATGCATGGCACCTGGGACAACTGTTTGAACAACGGCATCGCAAGCGCTTTGAGAAGGGTCTGTCTGCAGAGCCGCAGAGCCAGGCATAGTAAGCACTGCATGCGACGTCAAACCTGGAACGGTGAATCAGGAGCGGTAAAACTGGTGTTGGCTCTGCAGCTCTGCAGACAGATACTGTATTATTGAGCGCTTTCGGCACGCTACGCAAACTGGCTATTATATTCACGCAACTGCTGATTGGTTGGGTGAGAAAAACTGTTTTGAGTCCGTTGCGTGGCTGTTTTTTGTCTAATGTTATGGCCATAGACCGTGGAACGCATTTGAACAAGGGGGGGCCACAATCACAAGAGCGTGTCACAGAAATGTTAGGTTGGACATGATGCATATAGGCTACATTATACACGGACACGCACGTAATGCTATCAGTCATGACAGCCAGCACAGAACCGCGCAGACTAAAATGCACAAGAAAAGCACCTCGGTGGTCGGTGGTAACTCAACTTAAACTGCTTGCTTGTATCAGTACCAATGCAGTACAGAAACATTGAAAACAGAGGAAGCAGTGCACTCGGCGGTGCTAATAGAAGTAACCAATGACTTACCCTTAAAACTTCCCAAAGGCCTGCCTGCATCTGTCATTGGCCTGCACAAACTCCTTTGCGATGGCTGTCATGCCAGTTTGTTCCAGAATGTCACAGTGAATATGGCAGTTCATCAAGTCATTCAGTCTCTTTTGTGTCATTGTGGATCGGAGGTATGATTTCAGTCGACGAAGTGTGAAAAACGAATGGTCTGCTGATGCCGAGGGCACAAAGGCCAAAAGCCAGGGCACCGAGGCCATAAAATAAAACAATGATTTTAAGTTCATGTCTATAATGAATTTAATTTAAGGACTAATGACTCTTCTGAGGAAGATTGGCGTCCCGGTCAAAACTATCAAGCAGGTAAAGAAACATCTACAATATTATGTCTGAAGATAAGAAAATATTGAACACATCTAAACTTATCAATCCATCACTCACTTCAAAAATTGTAAAACTTATTAAACCTATATCCTCCCATAATTTTTGTTCAATTGACACCAAATGTGCAAGAGCATCTTCAGACTGTACTACTATGCAGATTTTTGATTAATCAAAATTGAGCCTGGAGTACATCAAAATGTTTGAGTGTAAATTAAACATATACTCGCATGCAGGCTACTGATTAACCCATAAGAGCCCAGACCGATTTCTCAATCAAGGAAAATTATTGAGGAAATAAAATGAACTAAATAGACGACAAAGAAAACATTTCTGACCTTTTATTTTTTAAAATAGCACTTTCATGTCTCAAGATCTGAAATATTAAATTGCAAATTTGCGGAACACTGCAACACTATTACACTGTTAACCCGAAAGTTCATTCTGTGCAAACAGTTTGAGTAAATACCACTTTTAAAGATTAGTTTTATTGCATTACTTAAACAGTATGAGTATATGAAGAGTATATGAGACAGTCATTGGGTGTACTCATTTTTGTAATTTAAACAAACTTAAATTATCATGTTTTACCTCAGGCCACAGTGCTGCCCTGTTGTGATT
>NC_083577.1:13439346-13609346 GCF_027579695.1 Neoarius graeffei
ATTAATAAATTAACTCATTGATTAATTGATCATCCAATATCCAACCTAAGCAAAATGGCATCCCCTCGTGTCTCAGAAACTGAAGACAACGTTCAAGACGTGTCTCTCTTTGACGTCATCGCAGACCTCATTCACTGCTCTGCCTCCGAAAGAGCAAACATT
This sequence comes from Neoarius graeffei, assembly GCF_027579695.1. Classification (NCBI taxonomy): domain Eukaryota; kingdom Metazoa; phylum Chordata; class Actinopteri; order Siluriformes; family Ariidae; genus Neoarius; species Neoarius graeffei. The sequence continues at coordinate 13,439,509 of NC_083577.1, forward strand.
AGGGACATGAGTAAGCGTGAATGCCAAATTAACATAGATAACTCAATAAAACATATGAGAGATCCAAAGAGAACAACTATTAGTGTCCAAGAGGCACTAGGTAAGCTATTCCTGTTACACTTTCGAGAAACTGATTTAGAAATCAGACACCTCCACGGAGAGGTTAAAAGGCTGACCACCAGCAACGCCGAGCTGACAGCCGATGTTAATGATTTACATAGGGAGCGTGAGCTTTTGAAAGACTCCCTTGATGATTGCGCCGAAAGGCTAGATAAAGCCGAAAAGGCTGCCAAGAGGGCTGCCGAGGAGCAGACCCCCCAAGAAGGGTGCGAGGGGCGTGAAAGACCCCCAACAATGCGCTGAAGCTCAGAGCGGGAAGCGGCGTCCGAACCGGACACCGTGGATTACCTGGTCGAGAACTAGACATCCCGCCAAACTCCATCAACTCGCTACTCGACTCCATCGTCGTTTAGCCAGGGTGGAGCCATCCTGCACTCATCCGGAGCCCAGGCCAGTGCGCTACAGTTTCTCTGATCCATCCTCGGATGAATCAGACCACGCATCTCATGCGAAACGGGAGCGATACCAGAGTAGCTCAGATAGTAAGTACTCAGGAGAGCGAAGGAGACCGCACAAGGACTTGCACCAAGCCCTCTGCATACGGCAAATTGACCTACTTGCCCAAGATGTTGAGCGATTCGATCCCGACAATAAAAGAACAAATATAAATGATTATTTGCGAGAAATTGACCGCTGCCTGATGGACCTACTGAAAGCCACAACGCGAGAGAAACTTAAACTGATCTGGAAGACCTCCAGTAGCAGCGTTCGTGACTTTTTAGAGACTCTACCCCCAAACGTTCGTGATAGTTATTCGAAACTTCGCAACTACATGAGGGAAGAATATGCGCCATACACGGACGAAACCTCCGCGACATTGTGTGCCATACAAATCAAATAAAAACGGTCTGAGGCGCCTCATGAATATTATAGACGGCTACGTACTGCCTATTTCCAGGGTAGTAGCGCACCAGGCTTGGAAGAAGATAGAGGCTTTAAATCTCTCTTCTTACATAACCTCCACTCAAGCGTGCGGACTCAAGTCACACTGACGTGTCGACGAGGTTGCTACTTGATGAGGGAAATTAGGCAACTAGCCCAAATGACCTGGGAGACCATCGTCAAAACCGCAAATGGAAACGATGATGACCCCAGAGTCCTTAGTTTCCAGGGTGAGGACAAGCCCCCGCTAACCTTAGAAGGAGGTGAAGTTCCAAAAGGGGGACTCACCTGGAGAAACTATGGTCCAAACCGCCCCTTGCCGAGCCATCACCAGGGTGAGTGGGAGAATCGGCAAGGTAAGGCCAGGAGAGACCATAGTGACCAAGCAAGGCCATAGTGACCATGGCAACCGTTCATCAGATGAGAATGGTCATAAGAAACAAAATGGTTGGCAGCAAGATCGTCATCCCCGCTCTGGCCGGAAATGGCAGGAGTGCTCCGACCGTAGCTCTCCACGTAGGGGTAGAGGTGACCGAGACAGTGATTCAGACCAACCTGGTGAGTTCCGCTCAGAGCTGAACTCTTTGAAAGCCCAGTTGGCTGAGATTAAAGAACTGTTACAACAGAGGTCAGACCCCTCAACAGATAAGATAAAAGAGCCCAAGAAAAATGACAAAAGCTACCCGCTGGCATGACTAGGCCAGGAACCGCGAGTAGATCTCATGAAAGGGGGAGGAAATCCCTGTGAAACAGCAGGCGATGGTCAGGATGTAGAGCCCCCCCTGGTGGTGAAGGCAAACCCACAAAACGCACCTCTGATGCAGTTCTTAGGTGATCTAGTTAGAAGGGGCAACGCTAAGCGCATTTACACCCCCGTGGTGGTCGAGGGTACAATCACCCTCCACGCCCTTCTAGATACTGGATCAGAGATCACGCTCATGTGTGCTAAAGTCTTCGCCACCATCTCTCAGACACGGCTCTCACAGGGTGACCCGATCCCAACCAAACCCTGCAACATAAACTTAGTCAGCTTCACACAAATCACGACCCCGCCATCGTTGAGCCCCACAAAACATGCACAAACCCTTTGTGACGAGATTAGTGCGAACACCGACCAACCAAGCGCCACGCGAGACCAAATTTCCGATGAACTTCAGTTCATGTCTTTGCACATAGTCTGGTGTTGAAACACCCGACATCGCAACTCCCCCTAGTGGCCACAATTCTTTGAAAAAAAAACTTCCCTCTATCCATCGACTCGTCTACAGGCACCCATTTCCCTGCTGGTGTAATGGCTACGCTGTGGAACATGTTAGGCGTTGAGGCGAAACCCCATATCGCGCACCACCTTCAATCCTCTGGTCAGGTTGAACGAACCATTCAGACCATTGTGAGCATGCTGCAGAAGTATGTCACCCACCATGTTACCAGATTGGGATGTGAAACTTCCCTCGGTGCTAAGGGCCATTAGGTCCACCCCTCATCGCACCACTGGAGTCACACCCTCTGGGATGATGACTGGGCGAGAGATGGTTCTCCCCCTGCATCTCCTGTACAGACCAGAGGACATGAGCATCACAATTACATACACCGCACATCAATATGTCGCCGACCTACAATGCCACCTACAGTCAACCTTTACATGTGTCCAAAAGAATCTCGATTCGAGCGTAAAAGGACAAAAGGCCTACTACGCCCGAATCTCAAAGTTCCTACCACCTTTTGATCGTGGGAAAACTGTCCCATCGCGTATCACATTAGGACATCCAGGCCTAATCATACTCCATGGCAATCAAATCAAGCCTTTTGAACAGTCCTCACTCCAAAAGGGGGTGGACGATAGTTAGGCCCATCCTGTCCACCTAGCTTGTATGCCTCACTCACCCATAAGCGTACACCAACATTCCCAGTCACATTTTCACATCAAATACATAACAACACTACACGCCAAGCTGGATAAGATGGTCTGCGTCCCTGACAGCTTTAGCCACAGTAGCGCACGCTTTCTGGCCAGACCACCCACTGCTATTACTTCTCCAGAAGATTAGGTTTACCAACCCAAACACTAATACTTCTTTCCTTCCTTCTTGTTTTTTTTATGCGTAGGAAATGAAGTATATATGTTTCATGTTCAATGTTTAATTTTTTTTTTAGATGTGACTTTAACCTAGTTAGCGAGAGTGATTATATGCCCAAAATGCCCATAGCCTGAGTATATGCCCAAAATGCCTCTGCCTCCAACTGTCTTACTGGGACTCATGAGTTTACACAGTTTTCACAGGACACCATGGACTGTGCAGAACAAGGCTACCTCAAGGACTACGGACACAACGGACTATACGGTACTGTGCTCTCAGTGCTACGACTCCATCATACCCCTGAGACCAAAAGGGGGATTGTAGGTACCGTCCGTCTAAGAACTACAACAGCCCGTCTCTTTAAGAAACTACATTTCCCATCACCAGCTTCCGTGTTGACCTGCGTCACGCTGGGGCAGGATCATCTACGTCACATCCTCCATAAAAGCATAAGAAACGGAACAACGCTTCCGTCTCTCTCTCTCTCGTCCGAATTTCAAGCCATCCAGACACAAAGAGATTTGCTCCACCAGAAAACTCAGATAAAGACGTCTTTTTCTTTCTTTCTTGCAAGAATCAGAGTTTCGCGCTTTTCTTTCACCTTTGGCCACGGTAGATCCTAGAATTGCGCGATTTTAAACTCAGATGAGTTACAACTGTTTTTTTATTTCTATTATCAAGTACGTACAAACTGCAGCCCAAGCAATTAATTTAAAGTTAAGAAGCGGCTGGATCCCTTCTAACTAAAGAGAACTGTGCACATTGTTTGATCAGAGTTTTTTCTTCCCACGAGCTACGAAGCGTCGGACCAGGAATTCTCTGCTTTCCACAGACGTGCTCCACGAGCTCCTGTGAAACTCAGCCTCTCCAAGAATTCTCTGCTTTCTACAAAAGGGCGAGATACTGGCAAGTAAGAGACTGGCAATTTGGGCAAAAAACCTAGTCTTAGGAATTAGCTTTTATTGAAGTAGTGTGAATTTATACTCAGGAACGGTTTAATTGTTTACACTGTAGACACGCAGAGTGTTGAATTGATGATTGTATCATTTTGTTTTAATCTCTCAATTGTTTAATAGATAGGATGTGCATGCTTCTCTTTATTCCTTACTAACATCTTCAATTTCCTTATTACACATCTTGACCCCATCAAGATTTCAGTGGATTTAGTACTATTATAAGCTAGTGAAATTAGCCTATGGCTAATTCTTTTGTCCCATTAGCATCCAAAGCTAATGGCCCTTTTCCACTACCCTTTTTCAGCTCACTTCAGCTCGCTTCAGCTCACTTCAGCCCGACACGGCTCGCGTTTCGACTACCAAAAACCAGCACGACTCAGCTCGTTTCAGCCCTGCTTAGCCCCTAAAACTCGCACGGTTTTGGAGTGGGGCTGAAGCGAGCCAAACCGTGCCGAGTGAGGTTGGGGGCGTGAGCAGACACTCCCCTGTGCACTGATTGGTGAGGAGGAGTGTCCTCACATGCCCACACACGCCCCGCGAGCGCGCTGGGATCTGTAAACACCGTAAACCCGGAAGAAGAAGAATTACGAGAATTTCTGAAGCCTTATGCGCCTCGCCTCATCTATACGCTCTTGCCAGTATCTGTTGGCGTTGTCGGTGACAACAAGCCACAGCACCAAGACCAGCAACACTAACGACTCCATGTCCTCCATGTTTATTGTTTACTATTCGGGTCGTGAGACTACCGCTTAAAAGATCACTGAATCAGTGACATACAGAGCATCGTGGACGAGTTCGCGGAGCGCAAGGCTCGCCGTATGCCCTTCAAATAATGCGCGCAGTAGGCTATTGATGTTTTATTATGAGCCATGTACAGTATGTCGCCTAATGTTTTTTTGTTTCTGAGTTACATGTTCGTTTGAAGGACTTAATGTACAAAATAACATAGTTGCACCCCGTAGTGTTGAAATTGGTAAACACAGTGCATTCAGTGAGGTTTGCGCCGCCCTCCTTTTATTTCTGACTCTTCCTGTCACCACTCTGAGCGCTCATTCGTATGCCCTTCAAATAATGTGCGCAGTATAGGCTATTGATGTTTTATTATGAGCCATGTACAGTATCCTAATGTTTTTTGTTTCTGAGTTACATGTTCGTTTGAAGGACTTGATGTACTAAATAACATATAGTTGCACCCGGTAGTGTTGAAATTGGTAAACACCGCAGTTGCGGACATTTTGTAGCCTAAAATGATGTTATGATAAGCTTTAATAAAGGGCCCGGTCATTTGCCCCGCCCCCGGCCCGGCTCGGACTTGTTCCGCCACTGTCACTGATGTCACTGTTTGTGCTGCTTAACGACATCACGTGATGTCCACCCACTTTCGCTAACTCCACCCAATGTGTCCACCCACTTCCAGCCAGCACGGTTCAGCGTGGTTGTAGTCGAAATGCAACTTCAATAGCCCCGCTCAGCCCGACTCAGCTCGACTCGGCACGGCACGGCTCAGCCGCGTTTGTAGTGGAAAAGCGGCATTAGTGTATTGTCTCAAGGGAACACGTGGCGGCCCTCCTCCACACTCACATACACACCTTTTGTCTTAACTCCATGAGGTAGGATCCTTGGGCCTTAGCTAGCCACATACGGCTAATTCTTTTGTCTAATTAGCAACCAAAGCTAGCTCACCAGGCCTCACACACACAAACACACCTTAGCTAGCATCCCTTTGTCTTAGCTAGCAACACAAGGCTAATCTGCGTCTCCACACGTGGCCACAGGCCTCACAAACACCTTAGCTAAACACACGGCTAATTCTTTTGTTTCATTAGCATCCAGGGCTAATTGTATTATCTCAAGGGACCACGAGGTCGTCATCCTCCCCCCACAAACACACGTGGAGTTAGCTGCCAGAGCTAATTCTTTTGTGTAGGCCACACACACAAGGCCTCTCTCTCTCTCTCTCTCTCTCTCTCTCTCTCACACACACACACACACACACACACACACATCTCACTGTTTGTATATATTTCAACTGACATTATTCATTTTTATCTTTGCTATAATAAATCCATTTATTATTGAAACTGTGTGTTTATTTGTGTTCCAATGTCTTTGAAGTACTCAATCTCAAAGAATTCAAAGGTGCATATGAGTTATGTAATATGGTAAGTGATCATAATAATTTAGAATATACCATAATTTAGCTGTTTGGAATTTATTATTAAGCACCAAAATTAATGGTATGATTCAATGAAAACAATTAAATGAGACTGATTCAATGGTATGATTCAATGAGAATGATTCAATGAGAATGATTCAATGGTATGATTCAATGAGACTGATTCGATTTAATTATTAACCTTCAGATTTAATGAGATTGATCACTCACTTAAACTAATTGCTCCTACATATTGCACCTACAGTTGACAACTTGAGCTTGACTGGTTCGGTGTGGCCTTGAAGTTTTTCACACACATCTTGATTAATGAATGTATTGCTACTTTGTGTATCCAACAGCACATACACCAAGATCTCAGGGCTGTTCTTGACAGCACTAGAGAGCCACACAGGGACAATCATTGAGGTGCTGTCTGCATTATCCATGTTCACACTGCACAAGGTAGTAGAGGAATTGTCTTTCTGTTGACTTGCTTCAGGCTTTTCTTCTTGAGCACGTTCGTCATGAAGCGGAGTTGGATGGCTCTTTCTACAAATATTACAAGTAGCCCTTTTCCAACAATCCTTTGCAACATGACCAACTCTCAGGCAAGCGAGGCACATATTGTTGTTCTTGACGAATGTTTTCTTTTCATCAAGGGGAAAAGCAGCAAATTGTTCACATTTGTAAATGAAGTGATTTTGCTGACAGCATATGCATTTTATTGGTTTCTTTGGTTGAGCAGCAGATGGATTAACTGCAGAGCCTGCTGATTCAAAATTTGATGAATCAAAATTTGAAGTTCTTTATGGAAATCAGGGACGCCATGTCATTCGGACTAAAGAGGAGAAGGACGACCCAAGTTGTTATCAGCGCTCAGTTCAGAAGCCTGCATCTCTGATGGTAATGGGGTTGCATTAGTGCGTGTGGCATGGGCAGCTTACACATCTGGAAAGACACCATTAATGCTGAAAGGTATATCCAGGTTCTAGAGCAACATATGCTCCCATCCAGACGATGTCTCTTTCAGGGAAGACCTTACATTTTCCAACATGACAATGCCAAATCACATACTACATCAATTACAGCATCATGGCTGCGTAGAAGAAGGGTCCGGGTACTGAACTGGCAAGCCTGCAGTCCAGATCTTTCACCCATAGAAAACACTTGGCGCATCATAAAACGGAAGATACGACAAAAGACCTAAGACAGTTGAGCAACTAGAATCCTACATTAGACAAGAATGGGTTAACATTCCTATCCCTAAACTTGAGCAACTTGTCTCCTCAGTCCCCAGACGTTTACAGACTGTTCTAAAGAGAAAAGGGGATGTCTCACAGTGGTAAACATGGCCTTGTCCCAACTTTTTTGAGATGTGTTGTTGTCATGAAATTTAAAATCACCTAATTTTTCTCTTTAAATGATACATTTTTCTCAGTTTAAACATTTGATATGTCATCTATGCTCTATTCTGAATAAAATATGGAATTTTGAAACTTCCACATCATTGCATTCCGTTTTTATTTACAATTTGTACTTTGTCCCAACTTTTTTGGAATCGGGGTTGTACATGGATAATTTCTTTTTATTGATTATTTCATAATATTTTTGATAAATTTTATTTTAAGAAGTCTAAACTTTTACTTTATCTCACTGCCTAATGTGATATGAGTATCTGTTACATGCTTTCAGGGAGTTAATTATGTAACACACATTACAGCTTTAAATCAGAGGGGAATTCCCTGTAGAAAAAAATATCAAGTGTTTCCTTGTTGATGGAACGCTTCCTTGTACACTTTACCTGTTGATTTCCTGCTCCCTAGTTTCTGAATAAAGCCCGGTGCCAGGTTTGGACCAAACACCCAGTCCACCCAGTCCAATATTTTATTTATTGCTTTTATACCTCTCGGGTTGTCTGACTGTGAGAGTCTCGACAGTCCATGGTAATAGGTATCCTCTATGTTGCCAGATTGAACATTTTTCCTCTCAAGTTCATCCATATCATATATTTCACGATCAGAAAATGAAATAGCACTATTTTTAATGTTTTTTTTTAAATGCAGCTTAATTAAAATATACAATTCTGTATGTTACATTTTTTTTTTTTAAAGATATTTTTTTGGGCTTTTTGCACCTTTATTGGATAGGACAGTGTAGAGACAGGAAATGAGCGGGAGAGAGAGAGAGACGGGAAGGGATCGGGAAATGACCTCGGGCCGGAATCGAACCCGGGTCGCCCGCATTCATGGTATGGCGCCTTAACCACCTGAGCCACGACGCCCCCCTGTATGTTACATTTAAATGAAAATGTTGTGCAACCTGTGGGCAAGATGAAGAAAACAAAGAAATGTATTTTATACAAATGTTAAAGGGGCGGCACGGTGGTGTAGTGGTTAGCGCTGTCGCCTCACAGCAAGAAGGTCCTGGGTTCGAGCCCCGGGGCCGGCGAGGGCCTTTCTGTGTGGAGTTTGCATGTTCTCCCCGTGTCTGCGTGGGTTTCCTCCAGGTGCTCCGGTTTCCCCCACAGTCCAAAGACATGCAGGTTAGGTTAACTGGTGACTCTAAATTGACCGTAGGTGTGAATGTGAGTGTGAATGGTTGTCTGTGTCTATGTGTCAGCCCTGTGATGACCTGGCGACTTGTCCAGGGTGTACCCCGCCTTTCTCCCGTAGTCAGCTGGGATAGGCTCCAGCTTGCCTGCGACCCTGTAGAAGGATAAAGCGGCTAGAGATAATGAGATGAGATGAGACAAACGTTAAAGGAAATCGCAGTGGTTCAGTGGGAACCATTAGCGCCTCACAACTCCAGGGTTTCTGGTTTGATCCTGAGCTCGAGTATGTTTGTCCAGACCTTCACATGTTCTGTATGTGCTTACTCTGGGTTCTCCAGTTTCCTCCAACTTGAAAACATGTGGACTGGCTACATTAAAATGTTCCTGTGATTTTTTTTTTTTAAATAGCAAAGAAAATCAAAATATGAGTTTAAATGTTTGCATCTGCCTTTCTGAATGTAATATAAATCTTGACCTTGGTATTATTAGACGGTTCTATCTGGTTGAAAAGCCATTTTGAGCCATTTTCAAAGTTTTGATTGTCCAGCTTTACAGCTTAACCTTATGTTTTAATCTCATTCAAAAACTAGTAAGTAAGAAATAAAACATAATGATATTAAAAGAAAATAATCCATTACCAAGATTTAAATTATAAATTATTTTCCTATAACAGCACATTTTCTATAACTGAAGTATTTTATTCCTCTTATACCCCTTTTTGACCAACAGGGAAACGGGTTCCATTCTGATTCATACACCACATTTTGAACTGTTTAGAGCATTTTCACCATAAATTGGTTCGCTACCTGAAAATTATTTTCCTATAACAGCACATTTTCTATAACTGAAGTATTTTATTCCTCTTATACCCCTTTTTGACCAACAGGGAAACGGGTTCCATTCTGATTCATACACCACATTTTGAACTGTTTAGAGCATTTTCACCATAAATTGGTTCGCTACCTGAAAATTTGGTTCCCAGCTGGAACCAAAATATAGCTGTTTTTTCCAGTATGAACCATGATTACATCAGTGGGCGTGTCATTAGAAGAAGAAAAAGAAGAAACCTTTATTCGTCACATGCACACTTCAAGCACAGTGAAATTCATCCTCTGCATTTAACCTGTCTGAAGCAGTGAACACACGCACACACTCAGAGCAGTGGGCAGCCACACCAAAGCACCCGGCAAGCAGTCAGGGGTCAGGTACCCTGCTCAAGGGCACCTCAGCCCAAGGCCACCCCACGTCAACCTCACTGCATGTCTTTGGATTGTGGGGGAAACCCACGCAGACACGGGGAGAACATGCAAACTCCACACAGAAAGGCCCTTGCCAGCCGCTGGGTTCGAACCCAGAACCTTCTTTTTGTGAGGTGACCATGCTAACCACTACACCACCGTGCTGCCCGTTTGGAGAGGAAGCAAAGCACAGTGATGGAGAACACAATGGAAAAGGATACAGCTTCAGAAAAAAAACAAATATCTGTAAGAACAGAAGCTTGCAGGTAATCAATGTTATCTGCCATCTTGCTTTGACTCTTTACTCCAGTTGTGAATTATCCAATGCCCTCCATTCATGACGCATCCCTGATTGCAACGGTTCTGTTCAAAACTGGTGAAAACAGGGGCTGGTTCTTTAACTGGCACCAAGATTCAAAGAATCCTAAATGGAACGGTTCAAGCACCCATTCCCCGTTGGTCGAAAAAGGGGAACAGTACCAGTCAAAAGTTTGGACACCACATAATTCCGTATGTGTTCCATGTTATTTCATAGTTTTGATGTCTTCGGTATTGTTCTACCATGTAGAAAATACAGAAAAACCTATGAATGAGTAGAATAGACGTATAAAAACATTTGGCTGGATACCACAATGATTTGCAAATAATTACATTTGCAAATTTATTAATAAATAACATGATTTTTTCTTTTACAGAAATGTATTGCTGCCACACCAGAAAAAAGAAAAACTGATCAGTATCACATAACATGAAAAGATTGCTGCTAATAAGAATTTTATTGTTAAATTTACAGTTACATTATATGTTGTGGGGCGGCACGGTGGCGTAGTGGTTAGCGCTGTCGCCTCACAGCAAGAAGGTCCGGGTTCGAGCCCCGGAGCCGGCGAGGGCCTTTCTGTGTGGAGTTTGCATGTTCTCCCCGTGTCCGCGTGGGTTTCCTCCGGGTGCTCTGGTTTCCCCCACAGTCCAAAGACATGCAGGTTAGGTTAACTGGTGACTCTAAATTGACCGTAGGTGTGAATGTGAGTGTGAATGGTTGTTTGTGTCTATGTGTCAGCCCTGTGATGACCTGGCGACTTGTCCAGGGTGTACCCCGCCTTTCGCCCATAGTCAGCTGGGATAGGCTCCAGCTCGCCTGCGACCCTGTAGAAGGATAAAGCGGTTAGAGATAATGAGATGAATGAGATTATATGTTGTGGAATGCCCTGTGAATGAGCTGTTACTATGGAAACAATAATGTATTAGAACCAATACAGTAAATATTATTAAATGACTAATATATGGTAATAAACTCAGTAGTGCAAGAGATGTACCGGTATATGCTTTTCAGTAAGTTTTCTGAATTTCATTTTCTTTGTGTAAAAATAACTAAAACAAATTTTCACGTCACGATTTGACATAGTTCAGAAAACTTTTCCCTTGACATTCCATTGGAAGACATTTCACAATAGAGAACCACAAACATGTCTTACACACTTACTCACTAAACTTCAGAATCAAGTTACACTGGAAAGTTCTAGGTAATAATTCAGCCCAAGTCTGTACCCAGATTATCTCAGTAATATGTACTGCAAAAAATAAAATTTTATCTGATGTTAACAATATTAGTTTTCTTCGATACAAAACACTTTCTATTGTTCTATCCACATTTGCTGGATATGAGCAATCGCACACTTTCATTGGCTACTCTATTATGAGGCTATCAGCTCTTATACCATGAGTAGAGAAAAACAAAATGGCAGCATGTTGCTGAACCAACTGAGGACGAAATAAAAACTCAAAACAAAACCCCACAAAATACAAAAAAGCAACAAAATGTGGAATAAAAGTATTTGATAGTAAGAATGTATCTCTTATTTTTCAAGAATTATAGCATTTTTCACAACTTGCTATTGTCATTTCGCCAGTTTATTTACATTCTATGTGGAAATGATTTACTCAGACGTTTTGTATGAAGTTTTTATTTATCATATTTGCAAAAAATAAAAATGCTCTGTTGCTCAAAATCCAGTGAATGTGGACAGAATAAAACGGCTCAGTCTCGTCGCACATGGCTTATAGCCAATTCAGCGCTACGTGCCTCGTAGGCTATCAGCTCATGTACAACTCAATTTCGTGGAATAACTGTTAAATGTCGTAGTACTTTAATGCACTTTAAAACCAACAGGTAGTGTAGACCTCTTTTGTACTTAACTGTATCAGGATTAATATCTCAAGTGGGTGTGGCTTAAACCAACAGGGTTCTGGTTTATTACTTGGTTTATCACTTCATCCCTAAAAACACTGTAAAACACTGGGGAAAAATCCTGGCTGTAGAAATGTCAGCATTGTCCATATGGTGTGTGAATTCTGGCTCTGACAATTCCTCAGCCTCAGCTATCACTCCATCCGTCTCAAGTAGAGATGTGGGAATTTTTAAAATCCCACCCACACATTACGATTTCTTAAAATATAACCAAATTACAGGTGTAGCCTAATTTAAACCACCATGACTCGGACCAGGTGGTTAGTAAGGACCACCAAGTTCATGAACATGGTCTTTGTGTTGTGAACTTAATAATTGCGCCCTTCATACTTGTGCCCACAATGTGATCTAATCTCAAACAAACAGATGCACAGTCTGTATAGTCTACCTCCTGTAGGTATGTTATTTATTCTTATTTGCTATAGTTTGGTAGTGTAGTTCCTCTCAAAAGTTTGTATACCCCTACTCTACTCATTCAGGGGTTTGTTTATATTTTCTACATTGTAAAACAATACTGAAGACATCAAAAGTATGGAATAAAATATGGAATTATGTGGTAAACAAAAAAAGTGTTAAAAACAATACATGTTTTGATATTTTAGATTCTTCAAAGTACCTACCTACAAAGTACCTTGATAATGCTTTGCACACTATTGGCCTTATCTTAACTGGCTTCATGAGGTAGTCACCTGGAATGCTTTTCAACTAACAGGTGTCTTGTCAAAAGGTAATTACTGGATGAGTTTTTTGCCTTCTTAATATTTTTGAGATCAAACAGTAAATAGTAAATAATAAAAATACAGTAAATAGCCGTATTCCACAACTGTAGTAATCTATATTATGTCAAGAATCGCTCAACTAAGGAAAGAAAAATGACATCCATTCTTACTTTAAGACATTTAAATGACTTTTAATTAATACAACTAAAGAAAAACATTGAACACTGTCAGAAATAGGGCTACAGTAGGAGTCCATTTCTGTTCCCCAAGGTGAAATGGACACTAATGCACCCCATAGGGCTTATTATTGGACCTCAAGGTAACTGTGTACTGTTTTTAGGGTCAAAATGGTGTAACTGCTCCAGCGACAAGCCATTGTACCCTGAAAGGTACAATAAAGTTTTATGTGTTCAAACTTTTGAATAGTGTAGTTTGGAACTTTTATTCTTATTTTATTATTATTTTGACAAATTCCTCACAATGAAAAATGACACCACAGAAAAATAAAGTTCATCACTAAAACTTCAGTGATGAAGTTGTGATGTGGTTAACGAAGGGTTTTTTTTTGACCAAAATACCAGACTGAAACTTATAATACTGAGATCATTAAAATAAGTATCACATCTTTCACATTCAATGAACAGCTTTTGCATCCTCTCTGGTGTCATATTGGCCACATTTCAAAATATATTAAACATTTGTCCACTAAAGGAGTGTTAGGACTAGGACTGTTTTGGCCTCTAGAGGCCGCTGTTATTTCCTTTTCATGTCGTGTTTATTTTGGCCTCTAGAGGCCGCCACTGTTCCTGTGTTTTGTGTTTGTGTTAATTGCCTAATTATCTTCACCTGTGTCCTTAATTAGTTTGTCTATTTATACCCCTGAGTTCAGTCCTCTTGTCACGGAGTCTTTGTGCTGTTATGTTTATCTCCAGTTTCCTTTGTACTGTGTTTTTTGATCTTCTTAGCTTTTGTATTTTTGCACTTTGGTTTTCTTTTGGATTATACTCTTTGGTTTTTTTTTGTCTTTTGTTTTGCCCTGTATATAGTGTATATAGTTTAAATAAACCTTTTGATTCTTTTTCTACTTCCGCCTCACGCCTCTGCATTTGAGTCATCCCCCTGGTGGCCTAGTGGGGGTTTGCTGGATTATCACACCAACGAACCAGGTTCGAATCCCAGCAAAACCCTAACAGAAAGACTCCGTCATGACCGACTCAGCAGAGGCTGCTTCAACTGTCTACCCGGCCAACCTTCAGGGAATTATGGCAGCTTTGACATGCTTCGGAGCAACCATGGACGCTCATGGACGTACGCTCACCAGCCAACGTGAGGCCCTCGCTCGCCACGAGGAACTGCTTCAGCAAATTGGGAAAACCCTGGCACAGCTGACATCTCTGCCTGCATTTCCTGCTCCTGATCCAGCTCCCACTCCTGCTCCAGTGCCTCCTGCAATGCTGCCTTCTTCACCTCGCGAACCCAGCCTTCCTGCACCACAGAGGTATGACGGCAAGCACAGTGAGTGCCGAGAGTTCCTTACCCAGTGTCAACTCACCTTTGAGCTTCAGCCTACCACCTACACTACGGATCGCCGCAAGATTGCCTTTGTGATCACCTTATTAGCTGGTAAGGCGCGAGCCTGGGCTACTGCTATCTGGCAAAGACAGGGACCTGAGTGCTTTGATTTCCAGCTGTTTTCTGAAGAGATGCTTCGGGTCTTCGATCAGGCAGACATCAGTACCGACGCAGCCCGAAAGCTCATGTCCATCCGGCAAGGAGGAAGCGTCGCAGATTACGCCATCTCGTTCCGAACACTCGCAGCAGTAAGTGGATGGAACGAGACTGCCCTGGTGTCAGCCTTCCACCATGGTCTGTCTGACCCCATCAAGGACGGTCTGGCCTCTATTGGATGCCCAAGTGACCTCGAAACCCTCATCTCACATGCTATTCGTCTGGACAACAGGATGAGAGAACGCCACCAAGCCTTGAGCCCCCCCAGCCTCCCTACCTCTACCTGGAGACCGTCTACCTCCTTCAGTGACTGTCCAGAACCCATGCAAGTGGGTCGTACTCGCCTCTCCGCATCTGAGAGGGAGCGCAGAAGGAGGGACAAGTGCTGCATCTACTGTGGCAAACCTGGTCACTTCCGAGCATCATGTCCCGAACTCTTGGGAAAAGGACCGCCCCGTCCAGCCGAGGGAGGGTTGTGACGGGGCCTACCCTCTCTCCCGGACTCCCTGGCCAAGGAATCTACATCCCGGTCTCCATCTCCTGGGGTGAGTCTGTCCACTCTTGTCAAGCTTTGATAGACTCAGGGGCGGCTGGGAACTTTATGGATATTCACTTCGCCCAAAGCATCAATATTCCGACTGCACCTCTTGAAGTCCCAATGTCTGTGTCTGCCCTCGATGGCCAAGCGTTAGGTGATGGAAGAGTCACCCAAGTTACTTCTCCAGTTTTCCTCCAGTCTCAAGGTCACAAGGAAGAAATATCCCTGCACCTGATTCCTTCACCTGAGTTCCCAGTTATTCTAGGCCTTCCTTGGCTTACTCGCCACAACCCTCGCATAGACTGGGTAACAAGCCAGGTTGTGGAATGGGGCCCTGCATGCCATGCCTCTTGTCTGCTCTCTAGCTCTCCTGTGTCTCCTGCCGAGCCCCCTGATCTCACCGAGTTATCTCAAGTTCCCACAGAGTACTGGGATCTCAAGGAGGTATTCAGCAAGAGCAGGGCCGCCGTTCTTCCTCCGCACCGGGCCTACGACTGTGCCATCGACTTGCTCCCTGGGACTACCCCTCCTCGTGGCAGACTGTTTTCACTCTCTCAGCCAGAACGCAAGGCCATGGAGGAATACCTCAAAGATGCCCTGGTCTCTGGGTTTATTCGACCCTCCACTTCACCTGCTGGAGCCGGCTTCTTCTTTGTCGGCAAGAAGGATGGGGGGCTCCGACCATGTATTGATTACAGGGGCCTGAATAAGATCACTGTGCGCAACCGATATCCCCTTCCGCTGATGTCCACAGCTTTCGACCTGCTCCAAGGCGCCACCGTCTTCACCAAGTTGGACCTACGGAACGCATACCACCTCATCCGTATCCGACAGGGAGACGAGTGGAAGACTGCCTTTAACACCCCGTCTGGGCACTACGAATACCAGGTGATGCCCTTCGGACTCACCAACGCACCAGCTGTTTTTCAGGCCCTAATCAACGACGTCTTAAGGGACATGATTAACCTATACGTTTTTGTCTACCTCGATGACATCCTTATCTTTTCCAAGACCGTGCAGGAGCACCGCCACCATGTCCGCCAGGTTCTCCAGAGGCTGCTACAGAACAATCTGTTCGCCAAGGCCCAGAAATGCGAATTTCATGTTCCCGAGGTCTCCTTTCTGGGATTTATTGTACGGACAGGCCAACTCCAAATGGACCCTGCCAAGACCCTGGCCGTCCGGGATTGGCCTACTCCCAAGTCCGTTAAGGAGGTTCAGCGGTTCTTAGGATTCGCTAACTTCTACCGCAAGTTCATCAGGAACTTCAGTTCTGTGGCAGCACCCATGTCAGACCTCACCAAAGGGACAGGTGGATCTTATGGCTGGTCTCCTCAGGCAGAAAAGGCGTTCAAAGACCTCAAGGACCGCTTCTGCACGGCACCCATTCTGGTTCTCCCGGACACCTCCCAACCATTCATCGTGGAGGTGGACGCCTCGGACAGTGGTGTCGGCGCGGTGCTCTCTCAACGTTCGGAAGGAAAGCTGCACCCCTGCGCTTACTTCTCCCACCGCCTGAGTCCTGCTGAGTCCCGGTACGATGTGGGGGATCGAGAACTGCTAGCGGTCAAACTGGCCCTTGAGGAGTGGAGGCACTGGCTGGAGGGAGCACAACATCCGTTCCTGGTTTGGACTGACCACAAGAACCTGGAGTACCTCCAGCAAGCCAAGAGACTGAACCCTCGACAGGCTAGGTGGGCCCTGTTTTTCAGTCGATTTGACTTCACCCTCTCATACCGCCCCGGCTCCAAGAACACCAAACCTGACGCACTGTCCAGACTGTTCTCTGCCACTAACAGGGAGAATGAAGTCGGGCCTATTATCCCGGTGTCCCGGATTGTGGCCCCTGTCCACTGGGGTATTGAGGAGGCTGTCCGACGAGCCCAACGCCAGGACCCCGGTCCTGGGACGGGGCCACCAGGCCTCTTGTACGTCCCACATCAAGCCCGGGCCAAGGTTCTCCAGTGGGGTCACTCTTCCCCTCTCACCGCCCACCCGGGAGCTCGGAGGACCCTGGACTTCCTGAAAAGACGCTTCTGGTGGCCTAACATGGAGCAGGAAGTAAGGTCATTTGTCCTGTCCTGTGAGGTTTGCACCAGAACCAAGAACCCACGACAGCGTCCCCAGGGTCTCCTGCATCCTCTGACCATTCCCCGGCGTCCCTGGTCCCACGTGGCAGTCGACTTTATCACGGGTCTCCCTGAGTCACAAGGTAACACGGTCATTTTGGTCTTAGTTGACAGATTCTCCAAGGCCTGCCGCTTCATACCACTGTGCAAACTCCCCTCTGCTCTTGAAACTGCGAAACTTTTGTTTAATCATGTCTTCCGAGTCTTTGGTCTTCCACAGGACATCGTCTCAGACCGAGGGCCCCAGTTCTCCTCCCGAGTGTGGCACGGGTTCTGCAAGGTCATCGGAGCCACTGCCAGCCTCTCCTCTGGGTTTCACCCACAGTCCAATGGTCAGACGGAGAGGCTCAACCAGGACCTGGAAACCACCCTGCAAGGCCTGGCTATGGATAACCCGACATCGTGGAGCACCTGGCTGCCATGGGCGGAGTACGCCCACAACACCCTGCAGTCATCGGCCACCAAGCTGTCGCCATTCCAGTGCCAATTCGGGTTCCAGCCACCTCTGTTCCCGGACCAGAAGGAGGACGCGGGGGTGCCCTCGGTCAACCAATATGTGAGACGGTGTCGCAAGACCTGGAGCAAGGTCAGGAAGACCCTCATACAGACCTCCAGAACCAACCAGACTCAGGCCAACCGCCATAGAAGACCTGCACACGCTTTCCGCCCTGGGCAGCGTGTTTGGCTGTCCACTAAGGACCTTCCACTGCGGGTGGAGAACCGCAAGCTTGCTCCTCGCTACATTGGCCCCTTCAAGGTGGTGCGCAGGGTGAACCCTGTCTCCTACCGGCTCCAGTTGCCCCGGACTCTGAGGATCAACCCCACTTTCCATGTTTCCCTGTTACGGCCCGTACTGACGTCTACGTATGCCCCTGCCCCTAGGAACCCCCCACCCCCCCGCATCTTCCAGGGGCAGACTGTGTTCACTGTGAATCGCCTGCTTGACTCCCTCCGGGTCCGCGGCGGGTTGCAATATCTGGTGGACTGGGAGGGCTATGGTCCTGAGGAGCGCTGCTGGGTTCCTGCTCGGGATGTCCTTGATAAAGAACTATGTCGGGACTTCCATTCGGCCCATCCGGATCGCCCTGGGAACGTCAGGAGACGCTCCTAGAGGGGGGGGGTCCTGTTAGGACTAGGACTGTTTTGGCCTCTAGAGGCCGCTGTTATTTCCTTTTCATGTCGTGTTTATTTTGGCCTCTAGAGGCCGCCACTGTTCCTGTGTTTTGTGTTTGTGTTAATTGCCTAATTATCTTCACCTGTGTCCTTAATTAGTTTGTCTATTTATACCCCTGAGTTCAGTCCTCTTGTCACGGAGTCTTTGTGCTGTTATGTTTATCTCCAGTTTCCTTTGTACTGTGTTTTTTGATCTTCTTAGCTTTTGTATTTTTGCACTTTGCTTTTCTTTTGGATTATACTCTTTGGTTTTTTTTTGTCTTTTGTTTTGCCCTGTATATAGTGTATATAGTTTAAATAAACCTTTTGATTCTTTTTCTACTTCCGCCTCACGCCTCTGCATTTGAGTCATCCCCCTGGTGGCCTAGTGGGGGTTTGCTGGATTATCACACCAACGAACCAGGTTCGAATCCCAGCAAAACCCTAACAAGGAGCCTTAACATACATACTGAAAATCAGTAGGGTTTAATATTAATTACTGTTGCATTTATAATGACACAATTATTCATAACTCCATCTCTAATCCTCATCAACTATTCTGTCTTCTCCTCAGCTCTCCACCAGCTGCACCTCAGTCCTCCTTCATTGCAGAGGACTTTGAGGCAAAGATCATGGCCATCCGTAACTCCTTTACCACCCTTGCCTTCCCCTCCCCACCTTTCCTCACCCTCCCCGTCTCTTCCCCCTTGCTCTCTGCTTTTCCCCCTCTTCCCGCATCTGATGTCTCCCAGCTGATGCTCTCTCACCATCCTACCACCTGTGCCCTTGACCCTATCCCTTCATCTCTCCTCCAGACTATCACTCCTGACATCCTCCCTTTTATCACCTCCATTGTCAAGTCCTCCTTGTCTTCTGGCCACATCATGCATCTGCTGTAAAAACCCACTGTAGATGCCTCTTTCATCCAGAACTATAGCCCGGTTTCTCTTCTCTCCTTCCTCTGAAGGACGCTTGAATGTGCTGTTGCTAACCAACTCTCCTCTTTTCTCTCTCGGAACAACTTCCTGGATCTTCACCAGTTTGGCTTCTGACCCGGACACTCAACCGAGACTGCGCTTCTCTCCTTCAGTGAGGCACTTCATGCAGCATGTGCCACCTCCCTCTCCTCGGTCCTCATTGTTCTAAACCTTTCTGCTGCATTTAACACTATTGATCACTCGATCCTCCTGTCATCCCTACCAGCTCTTGGGATCTGCAGGACAGCCCTTGACTGGTTCAAGTCCTACCTCTCCAGTCGCTCCTTCCAGGTTACCTGGGTTGGTACAGTATCCGCACCACACCCACTTACCACTGCTGTTCCTCAAGGTTCAGTCTTTGTTCCGCTTTTTTTCTTCCTCTACACCCAGTCTCTTGGCCAGATTATTACTGCTCATGATCTGTCCTACCACTGCTATGCTGATGACACTCAATTGTTTCTCTCTTTTTCTCCTCCTGACACATAGGTCTCCATTCACATCTCTGCTTACCTGCATGACATCTAGAGCTGGATGGACAACCATAACCTGAAACTTAGCCCAGGCAAGACAGAGGTGATCTACATTCCTGCTCCATCCTCTCCACCCCTGGACTTTGTCATCTCCCTGGGGGAATAGCTTTGTCACCTTCAACCAGTGCAAAGAACCTTGGGGTGGTTTTTGACAAGACTCTCCTATTTGGTGAACATCACTGCAGTGACACAGACATGCAGATTTCTCCTCGGCAACATCCAAATACTCCACCCCTCAACACCTACTTTACTCAGCTCTTGGTCCAAGCGCTGATCCTCTCCCACTTAGACTACTGCAACTCTCTCCTTGCCAGCCTTCCAGCATCTGCCATCAGACCCCTGCAGTTCATCCATAATGCTGTAGCCAGCGTGGTCTACAACCCACCTTGTTCCTCCCACTGATTGCTGCCCTTCACTGGCTACCTGTTGCAGGCAATCATCAAATTTAAGATGTTGGTGCGAGCTTTCCAGGCAGTCAAGGGCATATCACTACAGTGACATGGCTGCTCTGAACGCTTCAGCCATCAAAGTCTCTAGGAAACATTACAGTAGTGGTTTCCTGTTGCCTTATTATTCCCATTGATTATTATAGCGCTTTTCTCCTCTCAACCATTCACACACACATTCACACCTATGGATAATTTAGAGCCGCCAATTAACCTAATCCAGATGTCTTTGCACTGTGGGGGAAACTGGAGCACCCACAGGAAACCCACGCAGACATGGGGAGAACATGCAAACTCCACACAGAAAGGCCCCCGTCGGCCACTGGGCTCGAACCAAGAACCTTCTTGCTGTGAGGCGACAGTGACACACCACTGTGCCACAGTCAAGGGGTTAGGTCCAGCATATCTCCAGAGACTGATTCGACCCTACATGCCATCCAGATCCCTACGCTCCACCATTACTGGTCACCTGGCTCCTCCTCCTCTCTGCTCCTGCCCAGCCCGCTCAAGGCTGCTATTTGTCCTGGCTCCCCTTTGGTGGAATGGCCTTTCCATCAAAGTTAGAACTGCTGATTCCCTGACCACCTTCATCCACAGACTGAAGACTTGCCTCTTCAGGCTACACCTCTCCCCTGCTTCCCTACCCACTGTGTTACCACGTATTGGTCTTGACCAACTCAGGCTGTGTACTGTCTAGCCTGGTCATGATGACTAGAGGTTAGCTGTTGGAGTTTTATTTTTCTCTATTTAGTTGTACTTTGTCAGCTCATTTGTATGGTTGGTTTGTTTCCTTGGCTGTTTGTGGATTGTTACTTCAACAGAATATTACACTAGGTGATGTTATTCTGTCACTTGTTCAGCTGGTACTAGAACTTTCTTATCTAGAAGTTCAGCACTTCTTGTACCTGACTTTTACACTTGTTGCACATTGCTCTGGATAAGAGTGCCTGCTAAATGCCTGTAATGTAACAATTATTCTGGTGTGTGTGTGTGTGTGTGTGTGTGTGTGTGTGTGTGTGTGTGTTTTCATTTTTGTTCCCCCTCTTACTGTAGGTGCTGTAGTTCTTTGTTTTCCTTATTTTGCTTCAAATGTAAAATAATGAATAATAAAATCATTAGGGTTGTACATACAAACATTCAAATGGTTATTTTGTTTGCAATTAATTATAGTCTTTTAATTCACCTTTGCATTCTTTGGACTGGATTTTATATAATTTTTTTCTTAACTGATTTTGGTGCTTGTGAGTTTCATTATCAGCTCTGAAATTATCTGAAAACATAAAGTTAGAGCTTTACCTCTGACTGTTTATAAACAGCTGACACTGGAGTCTCCATCCAAAAATTTTAAAACATAAAGAATACTTCATCATATTAATGACGCTGCTTTTAACCAGTGCCTGCTGTGAAGTACCTTTGATTAAGCTGTCACCATAAAAACAGTGAGTACATTGACAAAGGCCTGCACTAGGTCAACACTGCCTGACCAATCAGAATCCAGAATTCAACAGCACTCTATATTACATATGGCAACCTGATTTATGGATAGAAATGTTAAATTGGAGAATGTTTTGAAAATGTATCTTGTATTGGAACACCAACCAACCAACCAACCAAACATTTTTCTCGTTCGTAATAATTTTTCCTAGATTATTTACACATCATTATTTATGTTAATCTTTAGAAGCGGCACAGAAGGGTATAGATACATAATTACTAAGTTATAGAGTAGTTAGACAGTTTGTGGTCACTTGTAAAGAAATGCATCAGAAATGGCTTTTGCTGCAAAAACAAGAACCAAGTGTGACAATGTACCCAGAAAGTCTCCACTGTGGCTGGTTCTGGAAGATGCTCAGTCATGCGTCCTCTCCCTGCCGAGGCCGTCTCCCGAATAAGTGCAGCGCATATTTAAAAGACTATGGCACAGTCTTAACACAATTAAAATCAATCAACACATCTAGACAGATTTTAACAGTTCTAAACATTTTCACTGCATGCATTACACTCCTACAACAATGTGCAGACCTTAAATATTACAACAAACACTTACGTAAGATTTTTAGACCATTTCTCTCCGCTCTAATGAGCTGCTTTCCCGCGCATCGCGGAAGAAACCTTGAAAAGCGCTTTCAGCCCTGCATTCTGGTTTGGTCCCGCACCCGGAAGACTACAGCAGGTAAATGGCTACAAACATTTCTGGCTGATGTTAGATAAACTCTAGCAGAAAAGGATTCAGATGTTAAACATGCGCACTTAATGAATCTTTACACGCTATTGTTTATAGTGAAAACTAATAAATGCTTGCGCTGTTTAAACCTGTGTCGCGTCTTTTACTATGAACACATGTACCAAACATTTCAGGTTTACATATCTAAAAGTTGTAACAAATGTACCCGTAACAAAACATACTTGTAAAGCCCCCATTACCAAACCCACAGCAAACATACAACACAGATTGTATTTGGAATGTCTTTGCAACTGTGGTTTAGTCCATTGCACTTGACCATTGAAACATGACCAGCGGGAGGAACCGCTGTTTAGTGACAGACGCATTGCGCTCTGTCACAGATGTGCATGCCAGGCGGTGCTGTGAAAGACCTCCGCTATGTCTGCACGCATGCGCAACGTCTTCCGTCTTGTCTGATCTGCACATCTGCGCCGCGAAAGCTTTGACTACTCTGGCTATGGTAAGTAAGAAAGTAAGTAAAAAAGTAAGAGCATACTATACCCACCTCTGTTCATTAACGGTATATGTGCAGATTCAGTATAGATGTTCGAAGGACTCCTGGACGTTTATTAAAGCTGCCAGAGCAGCTTGAAGGTCCGTTGGATCGATGTAATCAGACATGCTCTTACTTTTTTACTTACTTTCTTACTTCCCGGGCTGGCATGTACAGTATATGACATATGTATGACGTAAACGCGTACCCGACGTGAGCAGATCCGAGCAGAGTTTCGCGTATTGGGTAGTTTAGACGGATATGCAACGGGGGCTGTTTTTAACTTATCCACTTTGGAAGGCGTTTTCAATTTTTTCCGTTTTTCAGCCTCGGAAACGCCGTCCCCGTGTAGACGATAAAATATTTAGTCGTTTTTACCCGACAGCGTCCTCGTGTAAACGGGCCCTGAGACTTCAGCACAGGAGCCGTTTTTGACTCCTGAATAGTGTTAAAAGAGGTGGATTTGGCAACCCTGCACTGTGCAGACGTGAAAGAGGAGTGGAAGAAAGGAAGGAAGGCGGCGTGGTGAGAGAGTTTTGTGACTGGGCTTGAAATCTAGGTTTTTATTCTGTAGTGCGCTCTGAAGAGATCTGTAGAGTACTCCAGCCCTGGGATTAAAATCGGATATAATTGTTGCTTTATCTCAGTTGAATTTCAGATAGTGTAAAATTGGAGACTTTGCACATCTGGAGTTGATTAACTCCAGTTATTAGAATAAACTTGTAGTCTATTTGCCCTTTCATTCTTTTTGTTTGTTTGTTTCTTCTTGGTCTTCATCCTCAGCAGCAGGATGAGTCAATGGAAACAAATCCAGCAGCTAGACATGAAGTTTTTGGAGCAGGTGGATTATTTTTATGACGATAAATTTCCCATGGAGCTGCGACAGGTGCTGGCGAGCTGGATCGAAAGTCAGGACTGGTAGGAGCCTCAATAAAATTATATATATATATAAAAGGGAGAGAGACATTACATATACATGTATATACATTTTAAACATAATGTGAAACACAACTGAACTGAAATTGAAGAGATTTGGACGATAATATGAGACAATAAATTGATATGAGGTAATAATGTTAATTAAGCGAACATTTTTCATACTTCTTTGGTGAAATTGAACGTTTCACTTGTGCACGATTTGTAAGAATATTGATAGATCCTAAATAAAATTTGTGTGCGCGCGCTCACATTTTTTTTAATGATCAGATTCATGCAGATTAGCTTAATCTGGTGTGTCGGATTGGTTAAGTGTGTGTGTGTGTATGTGTGTGTGTGTGTGTGTGTGTTTACACATACATACGTACATACATACACACACACACACACACGTGTGTGTGTGTGTACATGCACTTTTTATTTTTTTGATGATCAGATTCATGTCGATTCTTAGCTTAATCTGGTATGTCGGATTGGGAGGTTAAATCTCCAGATTAAACATTAAGATTCCAAAATGAGCATTTTTGAAAATATTTGGAAATATATACAACTATAAGCTAACACATTTTAGTGTCTATACAAGACAAAACAGTTTACATCCATTTATTTGTTTTTAAATGTAATGAGAAACAGCTGAACTGAAATTGAAGAGGTTTGGATAAGATAATATGAGACAATATAAGATAATATGAGGTGGTAAGGTAAGGAAACTTTTATTGATACCTATTTGGTGAAATTTAAAGTTTTAGATCTGCATGACTTGTAAGAATGTTAATTTAAAGAAGAGAATGAATGAACAAATAAATAAATGAACAAACACAAATAAATAAATATCTAAAACTTGACCATAGCAGTTGAATGCATACAAAAATGAAAAGGTGCTCATTTTAGTGATCAGAAAATGTGCAGAAAACCCCCAAACCAAAACAGACCAGAAGTACGAGTGTCTTATTATCAGAGTATTATCCATGTGCAGAAATACAAAGTGCAAAAGTGACAGCAGCATGATCTTTATCATGAAAAACTGTTATAGCAGCCAGACTGCTAACAAAAGAGCAAACTTGATCCTATCTTGCCTATTTATTCAACAAATCCCACTGTTAATTATAAACTAGAGCAAACCCAAGTTACCCATATGAGAAATAATAAACCTGTTGGATGTGGCAGTTCAACCTATCCTCATAATGATTGAAACATGAATCTCAAAATCAGAAGACTTTTTCATATTCTTATATGACTGGCTGTTCTATTTTAGCACTGTGTCATGCTGTTACAGGAAAATAATCAATGATGGCATGGTGTAATGAAGCAGAGTTCCAGTTACCACCCTGCAGTTGATTACTTTCCTATAACAGCACACCTTGAAGTGTTTTATTCCTCTTATACCACAGCATGCCATCCATTACAGTCACACCATGTGACCAATCAGAAGCCAGAATTCAAGAAGATTCTGGTTTAAGATGCAACAACACTCTTTCATGAGTGTTTCAGTTCAACCTGTTTTTTTTTTTTTTTTTAGAGTGGTTTGGCCTTTGCACTTTTTTGGAGTTTTTCATCAAACTAATATAATATTTTAAATGCAAAATAAATTTAAGTTGAGCTAATGCTTAAAATATCTAAAACTAACATTTCAGGTGTAATTGATAAAATAGCTACAGTTTTGGTCAGAAGTTTACATACAGTGACATGAATGTCATCTTGGATATGAATGTCATGGCTATATTTGGGCTTTCAGTAATTTCTTTGAACTGTTTTTTTTTTCTGTGGCAGAATGTACAGCATACATCTTTAATTAAAAAAGAAAACAACTAAAATTTGGTGCACAACTCTGTTGTAACTCCCAAGTTGTGTTCAAGCTTCTGATGGTTTATCCTGAAGAATTCTGAGGTAGTCCTCCTTCTTCATTATTCCATCCACTTTGTGCAATGAATTTTCTTTGGGTTTTCTGAAATCAACACAGGGTCAAAATTATACACAGGGTCAAAAATATACATACAACACACCTAATATTTGGGTAAAATGTCTCTTTGCAAGATTCACCTTGACCAAACATTTTTGTTTACCATGAACAAGCTTCTGGCAGAATTCTGGTTGGATATTTCATGACTCTTCATGGTAGAATTGGTAGAGTTCAATTAAATTTGTTTTTGTTCTTGGCGTGGACTCAACTTATAAGCACGGTCCATATATTTTCCAAAGGGTTGAAGTCAGGACTTGTTTTGAGCTTAATGTTGGACTGCTTTATCCTCCACAACCAGCTTTGATGCGTGTTTGGGTTCATTGTCCTGTTGTAAGTCCCAAGTCGTGTTCAAGTTTCTGATGGTTTATGCTGAAGAATTCTGAGGTAGTCCTCCTTCTTCATTATTCCATCCACTTTGTGCGATGAACCAGTTCCACTGGCAGCAAAACAGCCCCAGAGCATGATGCTGCTACCACCACCACCAGCTGGTACAGTGTTCCTCTCTACATGGTGGTCATTGTGGCCAAACAACTCAATCTTTGTCTCATCTGACAAGCTGTATGCAGCTATCCTCCCGAAGGCTTTTGTGGTCAGCTTCAAACTTTAGTTAAGCTTGAAAGTGTCAATTTTGGAGCAGGGGGTTATTTCTTGGATAGTAGCCTCTTAGTCCATGGTGATATAAAACTCACTGAACTGTAGAAAGTGACCCATCAGCTTCCAGTTCATGGCAGGGCTGTGCCATGGTGGTTCCTCGGTTGTTCCTGACCATCTAAACCAATTTCCTTTCAGCTGAGGGTGACAATTTGGGTTTTCTTGAAGCAAAGTGGCTTGGCAAAGTGACTACACCTCACAATAACTTGGATTCAATTGTTTGAACTGATCTTGGAATTTGCAGTTGTTTAGAGATGATCCCAAGAGACTTTCCGGAGTTGTGTATATCTGCAGTCCTCTTTCTCCGATCTGCACGGAGCTCCTTGGACTTTCCCATTGTATTGTGTGTTGGTCAAGCCAATGAGTGCTGTAAACAAACCCCTTTTATGAAGGCACAGAGAAACTACCAGCTGTAGTCAATTATGACCACTAACAGGAAGTTAAGAGACCTTGGCCTTGGCAAGATAAAAGACATTTTGGAAGTTTCAGCACCTCTGAATTAATAATCCAAGTGAGTGTATGTAAATGTTTGACCTTGTATGTATAATTTTGACCCTTTGTCGATTTCAGAAAGCCCAAAGAAAATTAAAACTTGTGCACCAAATTATAATTTTTTTAAATTAAAGATGTATGCTGTACAATCATTCAGCCACAGAAAAAGAACAGTTTAAAAAAAATTACTGAAAGCCCTAATATTGCCATGACATTCATATCCAAGATGACATTCATGTCACTGTATGTAAACTTCTGACCACAACTGTAGCAAACATTAATTAGTAGTAATTAATTGGGAAGGTATTAATGAAAGACAGCCACCTTTTAGATGTTTTAACATATTAGATTATTGCAAAGATCTCAGTGGCAATTTTATTAAAAACACACACACAAGTAAAAGAAAGAGGTGGAGGTTGCAGCAATTAAATGGACATACAGTCATTAATTTATACTCATACAGACCAATATTGGTCAGAAGTATGTTAGTATTAGCATTCTGATGTACATACACGTGTGTGTATATATATAATTCTATCCACATTCGCTGGATATGAGCAATTGCACACTCTGATTGGCGACTCTACTACTAGGCTATCAGCTCGTATTCCATGAGTAGAGAAAAACAACATGGCAGAGCATGTTGCTCAGCCAACTGAGGATGCAATAAAAACTCTACTTGAAAAGAAAACCCCCAAAAATACAAACAAAAAAAGCAGCCAAATATGGAATGAAAGTATTTGATGGTAAGAATGTATCTTTTTTTTATTTTTCAAGAATTATCACATTTTTCACAAATTGCTACTGTCATTTCGCCAGTTTGTTTACATTTTAAGCGGAAATTATTTTGTCTGACATTTTGTATAAAGTTTTTATTTATCGAATTTGCTAAAAATAAAAATGTTTCTCAAAATCCAGTGAATATGGATAGAATACAACAATTATTTCTCTCAGTCTCGTCGTACATGGCTTAAACTCGGTGCTACACGCCTCGTCGGCTATCAGCTTATTAATTTCATGGAATAACTGTTATATATATATATATATATATATATATATATATATATATAAAGTTTCTATACATTTCTGTTTTAGGGAAACAGCGATGAATCATGAGGCCATGGCCATGGTGCTCTTCAACAATTTCTTGATCCAGCTGGAGAGTCACTGCACCCAGGAGCCGAACTTCCTGCACAGGCACAATCTGAAGAGAATATTCCAGCACATACAGGTATGAGAGACCTGGAGCACCTGAGCACAGTGGCAAAACATGTTAAACATGCAAAATTGTTATTATACTTCAAAATAGTGCCTACTGCCCTCATCCCTCATTCAATACGAGTCTGTCATTTGAACAGCAGTTTTGTTCCTGGGATAATGATAGCAGCAGCACTGAATCCTTGAGAAAGGATTAATCATGAGAGTTTCATGAGAGTTAAAAAAAACCCCAAAACACAGAATCGCATATAAGTTAAAAAGTTCTATCAGTACCAATACAGGGAAAGTTCCTTGAGTCGGGTTACACAGCTGCTTAAATTAAGCTGATTTTCAGGTTATTAAAATCACCTGTGTGTAGTTCACACCTCTGAGTTTGCCAGATTTTTCTTGAGAAGAAGCATTCAGGATGGTGTTTTTCAAAAGCTTCTAGACCTCTCCTTTAAAAGACAAAAAAAAAAAAATCCAGGATAGAAAATACAGACTAAAGAAGGAACTTCAGTACTCTCTCCTGTAAAGCAAACATGCTCATGGATTGAAGGACAAGATGACTGAGCACTCATCTGTGACATTTCCTTCATAACTTTATCCATAAAAAATAACTCCTTGAGGACAGCAATGGGGGCGGCACGGTGGTGTAGTGGTTAGCGCTGTCGCCTCACAGCAAGAAGGTCCTGGGTTCGAGCCCCGTGGCTGGCGAGGGCCTTGCTGTGTGGAGTTTGCATGTTCTCCCCGTGTCCGCGTGGGTTTCCTCCGGGTGCTCCGGTTTCCCCCACAGTCCAAAGACATGCAGGTTAGGTTAACTGGTGACTCTAAATTGACCGTAGGTGTGAATGTGAGTGTGAATGGTTGTCTGTGTCTATGTGTCAGCCCTGTGATGACCTGGCGACTTGTCCAGGGTGTACCCCGCCTTTCGCCCGTAGTCAGCTGGGATAGGCTCCAACTTGCCTGCGACCCTGTAGAAGGATAAAGCGGCTAGAGATAATGAGATGAGATGAGGACAGCAATGGTTCTGATCTCCTTCAAAGTTCTTTGCGTGAAACACAGAGCATTTCAGGGACTTATATTATTAGGACAATACATACTCAACTCAATCCTTACCTCCTAGCTAGCACTTTTTGGTTTCCAGATATAATGCAACAGAATTAATTACCTGGCCATGCTAGTTACCGGTAATTAGCACATTAACACTCTTTAAAAAAAACCCAGCTGTATTATTATCCAGTCAAACTACTGCCCAACTTGTCAGGTACAGCAAAAAACATACTAATATATTTTAAATGCAATAACATGCAAGCAGTGTAAAGTGTAATAAAGTGTTTAATTTAAGAATGGTTCATGCCTACTGGTACTCATGACATCAAACCATTTTATTTCCCTAAAGCATCACATGATCAGGCTTCATCAAGTTGATGATCTGAAACTATGTTGACTTGAGGAAATAGCACCAATGTTGACATAAAATACACCTAAAACACTTATCTCCTCTTCAGGGTCTGAATTTCACACTTCTGCTTGCAAAAGAACTGAAATTCAGTCCTTTATCAGTACGAGTTGAAACTCGTTTCATGCCAGTGAGAGTAAACACAATCATGTTTTATCTCTTGTATTCTTTTACTTCAAGCTGTGTTTATTCAGCTATCTTTGCTAATTCTATTTACATCATTAGTTAGAAAGCTGAGAAACTACAAATATCAGCATTAATAGCACATCAGTGACGTAAAAAACATAATTTTAATTTATGACAATATGACAAATGACCATAATATAAATTACATGTTAGTAATGTTAGTAAAGGTTTAAATGAGCTGCATTCAGACTGCTACTCAGTCATGTTTCTCTATAAGATCCTACGGCGTAACTGCAGTATGTTCAGTAATTATAGATGTAGTAAAGGTTACGCACAGCATATGATGTTTCTCTAGAAACAGGATGTTTCAGACAAAAGTTACTCATCAGTGGTTCAAACAAATGTCTTCTTTTGTCTGAAATTTCTCTGGAAATGACTTATTCTTGCCTATAAACTGTTTGGGTAAAGTCAAATTTGTGCTGGAAAACAAAAATCTGATTCAACTGAAGAAGCAACAGTGAAACATGAAAATAAAATCAGTTATGGCTTAATCAGTTATACAGGTGAAAAAGGGGTTTAAAGTTTAAAGTTTTATTTCCATCTGTGGTGAAGAAATGTGGCAGACATTTTGGTGGACACTTTGACAGCCGGTATCTGATTACAAACCAAATTGATTCGGCTTATTTCTATTCCGCTACAACATGTAGCTATCCAACAACTTGATCAAACTATGAGGAACTCACACAAAGATTGTCAAGTTTGCTAAACTGGCTCTTTGCTCAAAATGATCTTTGCAGGCTGATGTCAAGGTAACATTGGAACCCAACCTAAATAAAGATAATTCTGTGTCATTTCAGCAAAAAATATTTATGATAATTTATATCTTTATTCAGGCCTATTTTTGACAGAATGTAGCTACAGTGAGATCTAATGGGATTTCCCAGACAGACAGACAGACAGACAGACAGACAGACACACACACACACACACACACACACACACACACACACACACACACACACACTTTTGTACTTCTATGTTTGTGGGAACTCGTAGACATCATGCATTCCCTAGCCCCTTACCCTAACCTTAACCATCATAACTAAATGCCTGACCCCACCCCTTACCCTAACTCCACCCCTTACCTGAACCCTAACCTTAACCTCATTCTAACCTGAACCCTAAAACTGAGTCTTAAACCTCAAACAACCCTTACCAGCCAAAATGTCCTCACTTATCTGGTTTATATTGGTGACTTAATATTACATCATGAATGTAATCCATAAACCTAAGATGTTTCAGGTGCTCATTATTTATCCAACATAATATTGGGAAATAATATCATTTAAAAGTGCATTGGTTGATCTTTTTTCTTACTTGGAAAAAATCCTGGAAAGTTCTATTTAGAATTTGATTTAAAAATAATCATTGAAGCACTTGCATGAGTATGAGTGTATTATGTTGCTGAGAAAACCTGGTGCAGTCCAAGGGCAGAGTGCTTGTCTGTGTTTACATGACCTTCTGTCAGTCTTTTTAAAGACATGCCCCCAACGCCCCTTCACTCTACCTTCATCACAGTCTGTTCTGAAACATGTTGGACTCCGGAAAGCACCCAGTGCAGCCACATACTCTGAGCGAACAACACTTTTCCCAAAAACAACTTGCTGACTAGAAATATCGTACAATAAGAATAAACTGGTACTGGTAGCACATTTCCACATTGTAGGACTTTATTACTGGCAATGAAGTTGGACGTAGAATTACTGATGTTTCTCCTGCCTGATGCTGAAGTGTTTAAATACATACATAAATAATTTAGTATGAGATAATTACTGAGTTGTGTTCCTGAATGCGTTACAGCTAACACTAGGTACTTTAATCATCTAGATCTAAAGAAGCTTTATTAGCTTGAATGTAATGTCATGACCACTCTTAGTAGTATTAACAAAATGATATGACATTATGACAAACATTCTTTCATGGTTCTTGAAAATACTTCTGTGATATGCAATATGCATCATGATTTATAGTTTTGCAATAGAAAAAATTGTTATAAACAATAATACATTTATTATTAATAAGAACATTAATATTACATTTGTTTTATATTTTTATATTTAAAAAACATTTATTTATATTAAAAATGAAAAATATAACACTCAAAAACAGGGATGGAAACAGTACAAAATTAATCTTAGTGTCAGTAAAGGCATTGAGAGCAACAGCTCTAACCGAACTACAAACATGGCTTCTCAGAACTACAACGCCCAAGAACCACAGCGCCCCCTGTCACTGGCTTATTGATTACAGCTGTCTCTCATTCATGCACAATCAGCCAGTACTTAAGCCTCTCTCACTCTCACTGCAAAGTATGGTTCTGAGTTTACCCAGTCATACCAAGCCTTTCTGTCTCTGTCTACTGTACCTCTAGTTTTTGTGACCCTTGCTATCTCTTTACTTCTACATCTCTTGTCTTCTCTATATTGCCCTGTTTGCTGATCGACTGACCCTTGCCTGCTTTTTGACTACAATTCTAGTTCTGTGATTTGGCTACGTTTCCTGTTTGCTACCCCGCTCTCCCCTGCATGCACATTCGTAAGTGCCTCCAACCTGATAAGATACTTCACTTTGATGGATGCAGCAGAGGAGGTGAGGCAAAATGCTCTGAGTGCTCAGGGATGCCTCTTAGGAGAACACCAACAGATGCTTGCAGACCTCTACACCAGGATGGCACAGCTAGCAGCTGCGGTGCCGCAGGCCCTACTAACGTGCTCTGAAGCTTCTCTGAGTCCTGCTTATCGGCTCCCCATTCCAGAGAAATATGCCAGGGATGCCCTCAATTGTAAGGGATTTCTACTTCAGTGCTCCTTGTAGGCCATCTCTGAAGAAAGTGATATCGCTAACTTTCTTTTGTTTCTCACTGGCAAAGTGCTACAGTGGGCTAGCACAGTATGGAGGAATGGGGAAGAGCACACGACATCCTACGAATGTTTCCTTGAATTATTCAAATGAGTGTTTGATCACGAACCTGAGGGGATTGAAGTTGGCGAGAGTTTACTCACCATCACACAAGGTGCTAGGGAAGTCGCAGAATATGCCC
Source organism: Neoarius graeffei (assembly GCF_027579695.1). Classification (NCBI taxonomy): domain Eukaryota; kingdom Metazoa; phylum Chordata; class Actinopteri; order Siluriformes; family Ariidae; genus Neoarius; species Neoarius graeffei. The sequence continues at coordinate 13,472,594 of NC_083577.1, forward strand.
TGGACTTCAGAACTCTAGCGGTAGCCGGTGGATGGAATGAGCTGGCTTTAAAGGCAGTGTTTTGCCAAAGTCTTTGCCCCAAAATTCTAAGCGAACTGGCATGTAGAGATGAACACCTTACCTTGGACTCCCTCATTGATCTAGCAATTTGACTGGATCATCTACTCTCCAACTGACCCTCTCTCAAGGAGGACACCAGACCTGTTCAGCGTTCTGATGCCTTCACACCTATGGAGGTTTCACATACCCATTTGAAACACTCCAAACGAGAGAGGAGGAGGAGGGAGGGTCTTTGTTTCTATTGTGGGAGTTCAGATCATCTTATCACCCAGTGTCCTAGCCAAGCTGAGACCACTCCCGATTTGGTGAGTCCTGTAAGAAAATTCAACTCAGTCTTTTAAAATACCTGTATTGCTGAAACTGGCATCTTCGATACACGTGCTATCTGCCTTTGTTGACTCAGGGGTGGAAGGGAATTTCATCAACTGCTCAATCATCCAGAAGTTCAGTCTGCCCACAACCCCTCTGCAGAGTCCACTCAGCATCAGGACCATTGATGGAGGACCAATAGGGGATGGTTTCATTACTACTCGCACCGCTCCCGTTCGTATTCAAGTGGGTGCACTTCATTCTGAACTCATTTCTCTCTGTGACCACCACCGTTAACCACAATATCATCTTGGGATATCCTTAGTTACAGCTTCATGACCCACTAATCTCGTGGCAGAATAAGGAGATCCTCCAGTGGTCATTTACATGTTTTCAGAACTATCTTCTACGTCCCCAACTCTGTCTCTCCTCTACTTCGGTAGAGAGTACACAGCCATATTCGATGGAGAATGTTCCTGAGTGTTATTCTGACCTGAAGGAAGCCTTTAGCAAGGGTAAAGCTTGTGGCTTACGACCACATCATCCATACGACTGTGCCATAGATCTTCTGCCAGGTACATCACCTCCATGCAGTCGTATTTATCCCCTTTCTCAGAAGGAACAGACTGCCATGTTGGAGTACATTCAAGAGGTCCTCAAGCAGGGGTACATATGTCCATCAAAGTCACCAGCATCAGTGGGGTTCTTCTTTGTGGAGAAAAAAGGTGGAGGTCTCCGACCCTGCATAGACTTTAGGGAACTCAAAAAGATCTCTGTCAAATACCCCTATCCTCTTCCACTGGTCCCCTCAGCTTTAGAACAACTTCGTACTGCCAAGCTCTTCTCCAAACTTGACCTGCACAGTGCCTACAACCTGGTCAGAATCAAGGAAGACGATGAATGGAATACTGCCTTCAGCATTACCACCAGCCATTTTGAGTACCGGGTAATGCCTTATGGCCTTTCTTCAGCACCACGTGTATTCCAATGTTTTATTTATGACATGCTGGGCAAGTTTGTGATGGCATATATTGATATCTTTGTCTACTTTCCCGATGAGAAGAGCCATCTGGGACATGTCAGATCAGTTCTCCAACGCCTGTTAGCTAATCACCTCTATGTGAAAGCCGAGAAATGCAAGTTCCACTTCAGTCCCGATCCTGCAACACCCTGACCCAAGCAAGCCATTCACGGTCGAGGTAGATGCCTCTGACACTGGAGTAGGAGGGATCTTGTCTCAGCGTTTCGGTGAGAGACCCAAACTCCACCCGGTGGCTTTTTTCTCAAGAAAGCTCACGTCGGCAGAGAGAAACTATGATGTCGGGAATTGAGAATTACTAGCCATCCAGCTCGCCCTTGAGGAGTGGAGACATTGTCTGGAGGGAGCCACACATCCCTTTGAAATTACATCTGACCATAAGAGCCTAGAATATCTCAAGAAGGCCAAGAGACTTAACCTATGCCAAGCCGGGCACTCTTCACACATTTCAATTTCACGATTTCCTTTCGTCCTGGTTCCAAGAATACCAAGGCTGATGCCCTGTCTCGAACCTTCAACTTGTCAAGTCATAGTCCTAAATCTCACCCCATTCTCTCACCCAGTCGAGAGAATGGGGTGAGATTTAGGTCTGTTTTGTCCAGACCATTACTTGGGCCTTAGATCAAGGAAAAAAAGAGAGAAATCTCAACCTCGGGAGAGCCCAGTAAACTGTCTGCTGGGCCTCCTTTATGTCCCGAAGCACCTCCAAGGGAGACTCCTCACATGGGCATATGCGTCCCCTGCCATGGGTCATCCAAGCAGCCAACAAACTCTCCAAATGCTGAAGCTCAAGTACTGGTGGGAGAACATGCGAACTGAGGTCAACCAGTTCATCACTTCCTGTTCTGAGTATGCCCAGGCTAAAGTTCCATGAACCCCTCCTGTGGGTAAGCTCTGTCCCCTCCCTGTACCTCAAAGACCCTGGTCCCACCTAGCCATTGATTTTCATTACGGATCTACCACCATCTCAAGGTAACACCACCATCATGGTAACTGTAGACAGATTTTCTAGGGCTCTGAGACTTCTTCCGCTACCTGGTATCCCCACTGCATTTCAAACAGCTGAATTACTAGTTCAGTATGTATTCAGGTACTTTGGCATCCCAGAGGACAATCAGTGATCATGGTCCCCAGTTCATCTCTCAGTTATGGGCCTATTTCATGGAACAATTGGGAGTCTCAGTGAGCCTCACATCTGGATATCACCCCCAGTCCAACAGCCAGGTAGAATGAGCTAACCAGGAGATTGTGTGTTTTCTAAGGATTTTCTGCATGAGGAACTAGGGGGACCAAGTATGCACAGAACTCATTCAAGCATTCTGCTACCCAGCTACCAACCACCCCTGATCCCATGGGATGATGCACCCACACAGGTGCAACTGCTTGCAGTTGAAGAATGGTTCTTGCAAAGCCAAGCAGTATGGGAGGAGGTTCACCAGCACATTTAGTCTGTAAACGCCAAGTATAAGGAATACGCCAACAAACATAGAAGTAGCACCCATAATTTTCTCCAGGCAACAGAATATGGGTCTCCACAAGAAACCTCAAGGAACCCAACACATGCAAAAAACTACAGGCACGCTACATTGGTCCATACAAGGTACTTTGGTGGATCAATGAAGTTTCTTACAGACTAGAGCTCCCACCTCACAGCCGGATAGCCCCCACTTTTCATATCTCCTGCCTGAAACCTGCTATTCAGGGTCCTCTTGCAGAGAATAGAGTAGAATAGAATGCCTTTATTGTCACTATACATATGTACAATGAGATTAAAAGCAACTCCAATAACAGTGCAAACAGCATGTAGAGAAAAAAAAAAAGGTTGTAAGGGGGTTAAGGTAAGGTGCACAGTCTTGAGGTGTATGTGTTGTGTTTCACATTATGGAGTGAGGTATTGCACATTATAAATTATTGCACAGAGAGAGTCACATTATAAAGTATTGCACATTATAAATTATTGCATGAAGAGAGTCACACTGTAAAATAAAATATTGCACATTATGAAGTATTGCAAGGTAAGGTAAGGTGTACAGTCCTGAGGTGTATGTGTTTTGTGTAGGGTGCACAGTCCTGAGGTGTATGTGTTGCGTTTCACATTATGGAGTGAGGTATTGCACATTATAAATTATTGCACAGAGAGAGTCACCTTATAAAGTATTGCACATTATAAATTATTGCATGAAGAGAGTCACATTGTAAAATAAAATATTGCACATTATGAAGTATTGCACAGGGGGGTTAGACTATAAAGTCAGAGCATATCCGAGTTCAGGGTGGTTATGGATTTTGGAAAGAAGCTGTTTTTGAATCTATTTGTTTTTGTCCTGATGCACCTGTAGCGCCTCCCTGAGGGCAACAGGTCAAACAGATCAAAGCCAGGGTGGGAGCTGTCCTTGATAATGTTCTTAGCTCTGCTAAGGCAACGGGAGGTGTAAATGTCCATCAGGGAGGGGAGAGGGCAGCCAATGATCTTCTGTGCTGCCTTTACTACTCTCTGGAGCCTCTCCCTGTCTACAGCAGTGCAGCTGCCGTACCATACTGTGATACAGTATGTCAGCAGGCTCTCAATGGATGAGCGGTAGAAGGTCAGCAGCAGGTTGGAGTTTAGGTTGTACTTCCTGAGGACTCTCAGGAAGTGTGGCCACTGCTGAGCCTTCTTAATGACTGCTGTAATGTTTTCTGACCAGGAGATGTCGGCGGAGATGAGGACCCCGAGAAACCGAAAGGTGTGGACCCTCTCCATGTACTCGTTGTTGATGTAAAGGGGGGCTAGGTCGGTGTTATGCTTCCTGAAGTCAACAATGAGCTCTTTGATTTTCTTGGTGTTCAGAGCGAGGTTATTCTCTGAACACCTGGCTGCCAACTTCAAGACCTCCTCTCTGTAGGCTGCCTCGTCTCCCTTTGAGATGAGTCCGACCACTGTGGTGTCGTCAGTAAACTTGACGATGAGGTTGTTGTTTGTTGTGGGTTGAACTACAGTCGTGGGTGTAGAGGCAGTACAGGAGGGGGATCAGCACACAGCCCTGTGGAGAGCCGGTGCTCAACGTGCATCTGGAGGAGAAGTGGGGTCCAAGTCTCACAGCCTGGGGCCGGTTGGTAAGAAAGTCCTTTATCCAGGCACATGTGGGGGGGGGGGAGGCCGAGAGTGTCCAGTTTACTGATGAGGATGTCCGGAATTATTGTGTTGAAAGCTGAACTGAAATCCACAAAGAGTATGCGGACGTAGCTCTGCTGCTGCTCCAGGTGGTTCAGCACAGAGTGTAGAGCTACGGCAATGGCGTCCTCTGTGGATCTGTTCACATGATATGCGAACTGGTAGGGGTCGAAGTCTGGGGGGAGGTGGTCCTTGATGTGCTGAAGAACTAGTCTCTCAAAGCACTTCATGATTACCGGAGTGAGGGCCACAGGACGATAATCATTCAGGCTGGTGAAGGGAGACTTCTTCGACACCGGGATTATTGTAGCTGATTTTAGGCAGGGCGGGATGACTGCCTGAGCCAGGGAGAGGTTAAAGATCCTGGTGAAGGTAGGGGCGAGCTGGTGGGCGCACGCTCTGAGCACCTTACCAGGTACTCCATCTGGGCCGGCAGCTTTCTTGGGGTTCACTGCCAGGAGCACCCGTCTGACATCGTGCAGGAGTGCAGTGAATGGAGTGGTGTAGGAACTGTGTTGTGGTGGGGGCAGGGCTGGAGCAGATGAGTGCTGCTCTCCCCTCTTTCAAAGCGAGCAAAGAAGCAATTTAGCTCCTCTGCTAGCAGCGCACTCCAGTCTCCTGTTGATGCATCACAGTCTCTGAAGTTCGTGATATGCCCCGCCACACCTCCCATGTGTTGTTGCTAGACAGGTGGGACTCTATACGCAGCCTATGGTCCGCCTTGGCTTTTTTAATTCCTCTTTTCAGGTCAGCTCGAGCGGCTCTGTACAGAGCTCTGTCACCTGACTTGAAGGCAGCGTTGCGAGCCCTGAGGAGTGAGCAGACCTGGCTGGTCATCCAGTGTTTCTGGTTTGGGAAAACCCGGATGTTTTTATCCACCATCACATTCCCGATGCAGAACTTGATGTAGTCCAGTACTGTTCCTGTGAATGTCTCCAGCTCCTGGTGTTCAAATAAGTCCCAATCTGTCCATTTAAAGCAGTCCTGTAGTTTGGAGAGTGCGTTGTCAGGCCAGGTTGTGATGGTCCTTGTGGTGGGCCTGGCTCTGTGTCTGAGGGGGGTGTAGGCTGGGGAGAGCAGGAGGGAAAGATGGTCTGACTGGCCAAGGTGGGGGAGGGGTATGGCTCTGTACACGTGCTTGATGTTGGAGTAAACATGATCTAGAGTGTTCTCCCCTCTAGTAGAACACTTAATGTTGGTAAAACTTCGGCAGTACAGTCTTCAAGTTGGCCTTATTAAAGTCTCCTGCGATTATGTGAACACCGTCAGGGTGGACCCGCTGCTGTTTGTTTACGGTGTTCAGCAGGAGAGAGAGCGCTGTGTTTACACAGGCGTCGGGTGGAATATACACAGCTGTGACAATCACCACAGATAGCTCTCTCGGTAGGAAAAAAAGGCCGGCATCTTACAGACATGTACTCGAGGTCTGGGGAACAGTGTCTGTCTATAATTGTTCTGTTGTTACACCAATTGTCATGCACGTAAATACAGAGCCCCCCTCCTCTGCTCTTACTGGAGTTCTCAGTCCTGTCCCAGCAGAGCAGAGTGCGACCTGCTAGCTGCAAGCTAGCATCGGGTATTTCCGGATGAAGCCAGGTTTCAGTGATAATTAAAACACAGCAGTCATGAACATGGCGATTTCCAGGAAGTTGTAATTCCAGATCATCCGTTTTATGCACCAGGGATCTGGCATTGGAGAGGTACAGGCTCGTTAGAGGTGGCTTGTGTGGTTGTTTTCTTAGCCTTAGCATAGCACCGGACCTGCGGCCCCGCTTCTGCTTCCTCTCCCTCCTCTGTCTGCGTGCCTCCTAGACCCGACAACAATCCACGGAGAGCCCGGTGGTCTGGCTATGTCATCTGGGATGTTATGTGTGTAGTGAAAGTTGCTCGAAACAGATATCTGGTGTTGGTCACCGATGGCCAAAAGTGTCTGGCGGGTGTACTGGATGTTCGCAGAACTGATGGTGCACAAACAAGCAAGAAATATATATATATATATATATATATATATATATATATATATATATATATATATATAAGAGCACTGAAAAGGAGAGCTGTGAGCCGCTGCAACCACGCATGCCGCCATCTTGGATCACCCACCTTTAAGCCTAGAAGGACAACCCAGCGCATCTACCAGGTAAACAGAATACTTGATTCCAGATGCAGAAGAAGTCAAATAGAGTATCTGGTAGATTGGGAGGGCTATGGACCAGAGGAATGAAGCTGGGTGGGAGCCAAGGATATTCTGGACCTTCTTCTGAAACAAGAGTTCCACACACAACACCCTGACAAACCTGTACCTAGGGGTAGAGGGTGCCTCAGGAAGAATGTAGTTCCTCAGGGGGTTCTGTCAGTAAGGGCATTGAGAGCGACAGCTCTAACCGAACTACATACGTGGCTTCTCAGAACTACAATGGCCAAAAACCACAGCACCCCCTGTCACCGGCTTATTGATTACAGCTGTTTCTCATTCCTGCACAATCAGCCATGCTACTTAAGCCTCCCTCACTCTCCCTGTCATTGTGAAGTATTGTTCTGAGTTTACCCAGTCATACCAAGCCTTTCTATCTCTGTCTGCCTCTAGTTTTTGTGACCCTTACTATCTCTTTACTTCTATGCCTCTTGTCTTCTTTATATTGCCCTGTTTGCCGATCGACTGACCCTTGCTTGCTTTTTTTGACTACAATTCTAGTTTTGTGATTTGTGATCATATCGACAAGCCCTACTGTAGTTTCAAGAGAGCATGGGTTTGTCAAAATGAGTGAGAATGGGAGGCAGTTTCAAGGTGTAAACAATTAGTTCCAGTGTTGTACTATTTGACTAATCATATGACTTTATGCAAAAAGACCCGTTAATACACACCTTTCTCTGGAATGTGTGTATGCACCCAGTGTGCCGCAGCTACAGTGGTGCTTGAAAGTTTGTGAGCCCTTTATAATTTTATATATTTCTGCATAAATATGACCCTAAAACATGATCAGATTTTCACACAAGTCCTAAAAGTAGATAAAGAGAACCCAGTTAAACAAATGAGACAAAAATATCATACTTGGTCATTTATTTATTGAGGAAAATGATCCAATATTACATATCTGTGAGTGGCAAAAGTATGTGAACCTCTAGGATTAGCAGTTAATTTGAAGGTGGAATTAGTCAGGTGTTTTCAATCAATGGGATGATAATCAGGTGTGAATGGGCACCCTGTTTTATTTAAAGAACAGGGCTCTATCAAAGTCTGATCTTCACAACACATGCTTGTGGAAGTGTATCATGGCACAAACAAAGGAGATTTCTGAGGACCTTAGAAAAAGCGTTGTTGATGCTCATCAGGCTGGAAAAGGTTACAAAACCATCTCTAAAGAGTTTGGACTCCACCAATCCACAGTCAGACAGATTGTGTACAAATGGAGGAAATTCAAGACCATTGTTACTCTCCCCAGGAGTGGTCAACTAACAAAGATCACTCCAAGAGCAAGGCGTGTAATAGTCGGCAAGGTTACAAAGGACTCCAGGGTAACTTCTAAGCAACTGAAGGCCTCTCTCACATTGGCTAATGTTAATGTTCATGAGTCCACCATCAGGAGAACACTGAACAACAATGGTGTACATGGCAGGGTTGCAAGGAGAAAGCCACTGCTCTACAAAAAGAATATTGGTGCTCGTTTGCAGTTTGTTAAAGATCATGTGGACAAGCCAGAAGGCTATTGGAAAAATGTTTTGTGGATGGAGGAGACCAAAATAGAACTTTTTGGTTTAAATGCAAAGCGTTATGTTTGGAGAAAGGAAAACACTACATTCCAGCACAAGAACCTTATCCCATCTGTGAAACATGGTGGTGGTGGTAGTATCATGGTTTGGGCCTGTTCTACTGCATCTGTGCCAGGACGGCTTGCCATCATTGATGGAACAATGAATTCTGAATTATACCAGCTAATTCTAAAGGAGAATGTCAGGACATCTGTTCATGAACTGAATCTCAAGAGAAGGTGGGTCATGCAGCAAGACAACGACCCTAAGCACACAAGTCATTCTACCAAAGAAAGGTTAAAGAAGAATAAAGTTAATGTTTTGGAATGGCCAAGTCAAAGTCCTGACCTTAATCCAATTGAAATGTTGTGGAAGGACCTGAAGCAAGCAGTTCATGTAAGGAAACCCACCAACATCCCAGAGTTGAAGCTGTTCTGTACGGAGGAATGGGCTAAAATTCATCCAAGCCGGTTTGCAGGACTGATCAACAGTTACTGGAAATGTTTAGTTGCAGTTATTGCTGCACAAGGGGCTCACACCAGGTACTGAAAGCAAAGGTTCACATACTTTTGCCACTCACAGATACGTAATATTGGCTCATTTTCCTCAATAAATAAATGACCAAGTATAATATTTTTGTCTCATTTGTTTAACTGGGTTCTCTTTATCTACTTTTAGGACTTGTGTGAAAATCTGATGATATTTTCGGTCATATTTATGCAGAAATATAGAAAATTCTAAAGGGTTCACAAACTTTCAAGCACCACTGTATATTTAGACATTCACACCACTTCCTACACACACTGGGGGAAGGGGGAGTGTATTCTTTTTGTATTTGTTATGCTTTGGTGGTATCACACACACATTAAGGGGAAGTGAGATGGCGGCATACGTGCAAACAACCGGCCCGCTGAGGTTTGTACTGTTGTTATATTGTTGTTGTACAAAAGTGTGGAAGACAGCACTGGCACTTTAACAGGCTATTTGCTTGCACCTCTAGGAAGAACTGCCTCAAACCATACAACAGTAAGAGTTCCCTATCAGAGGTAGAACCTTTGGTTATCCAATGAACTCTTCAAGAACCTTTTAATAGCTCCAAGTATTAGTGGAGCTAAATTTTAAATTCTGGGTATTAAATAAATCAGTCATTTAGAGATTGTACCACACAGTTAATGCATAAATGTTTACAAAAAGGGATTCTTCAAGCGTTCTTTGGATAATTAAGGGTTCTTAGCATCCAAAAATTGCTCTACTGGGAAATTTTCCTCATTGAGACAACCCTTAAATATTCTTGTGGGTGCAGTTTCAACAAAGTGCCAAGATTGATTTTTAACTTCATATAAGATGTGATCTGGTAAATTTGATTATTTTATATGTATGCATAAACTAACTTTTGTTTTATACTCATTTATTTATAGAAATTTCAAATACAAAATCATATTCACAGAATAGACAATGAAGTCTCAAATACATTTCCCAAACATCAGATATGGCTGCTGGCCAAAAAAAAAATGTTTTTCTTTACAATGTCTTCATTTCTTTTCATATTTAGAAAATGAAAACAATGTAGAAACAGGTGTGGTGTCACACATTGGCAAGGCCTCTTCCTTATTTTGTAAAAGGATGTCTTTACTGGACAGTTCAAATCAAAGTGTTTGAGCACTGAATTTCACTGAGACACATTTTAATCCAGTGAGGATTCAGAATTCTATTACATCAAAAATACTTTAAAACACAAACCCTTTTAGTGTTTGTCATGCTATATCTGACAGCTGATTAAGGTTATTTATTTGGACTTGCTATTAAAAAAGGGCACAGAGAAAAGCAAAAGGCAGTATGTTATATTTTATTGTACAAAAATACAGATACTACATACCTGCCATTACTGATGCCTCTGCACAGGTCTCTAGTTTTATAACATAAGCAGCAACTATATGATTGTAGACAATCATGTAGTTACTGCTTATGTTGTAACACTAGAGACCTGTGCAGGTTTGAGCTCAGCCTTTGTCTGATTGGGAGATAGAAGCTACGGTACATAAATAGAAAAAATAGGCCACTCAGAAATACGTTGACAGCAGGATTTGAACCAACATTGCAAAATCTGTCTTTTTCCTGGCTAGTGCTCTAGACCAGTGATTCTCAAACTGTGGTACGCGTACCACTAGTGGTACACGGGCTCCATTCTAGTGGTACGCCAAAGAATTACTTAATTAAATATAAATAAAATTAAAAAAATAAAACGTGAAGTACTATCCATAATATCCAAATGGATGAAAATATCTTATCAACCGATGACAAGAAAATGAAAGGAGATACAAATTAAGTTAATAATTTTAAAAAGTTTGCAAGTGCTTCTGGGTAGCCATACGTAGCGTACGTACGCATTCCCGCCGGTTCCGCTGACAGACGGTTATCCGCCATTGGTAGACTAGGCTGTGATGGGAAAAGGTGGAGCTGGCTTTGCTAATTATGACGAATACGACAAAATTACTGTCGTGGCTTAAATCCGCGAATGGGAGCGTGGATCAGGGGAGAGGGAGAACTGAAGAGGACGTGTGTGAGCCGAGCGCAGATGCTAACGACAGTGGCAAAACCAGCCCCAGAACTGCTAGCAAACGGCAGAAACCAGTGAGGAGGAAGTATGACGAAAAATACATAAAACTGGGATTCATTTGGAGTGGGACAGAGGAGCTGCCCAGGCCGCAGTGTGTTGTATGCGGGGACGTTCTGAGCAATGAGTCCGTGAAACCATCGCATCTCAAACGGCATCTTACAACCAAACACACAGCACTAAAGGACAAACCAATGGATTTTTTTTTTTTTACGAAAACGTGATGAACTGAAGCAGTCCAAGTCCACCATTCTGTCCTATGGTACACCCGTAGCCAAAGCACAGGAAGCTTCATATCGTGCCAGCCTCCTGATTGCCAGAGCCGGTAAGCCGCACATAATCGGGGAACTGCTGTGTTTACCATTAGCCAAAGAGATGACACGTATCATGTGTGGAGAGAAAGCTGCCAGAGAGTTAAACTTGGTGCCGCTTTCAAATGACACCGTGTCAAGGAGAATAAACGACATGGCTGACGATGTTAAAAAGACACTGATTGAGTGCATTAAGAACAGTACAGTTATTTAACTTTTAAGTACATTTTCATTTAATCTTTAAGAACTCTTAATATTTATTTTAGTACAATGTTTATTTCACTTTTATGTGCAATTAATTTTATTTGATTCATTATTTAAGTACAGTGTTTTATTTTCCTATATTTAAACACAGTGTTACTGTTCAAAGTACTGTGCGTAATGTTACAGTGGCCAACAATATTAAATATACTTGTTAAATAAAACCTCCGCCTTGTTTTTAATGAATACTTAGGCCTACTATGCTACTGTATTTTAATGTTGATCATTATGGTGGTACTTGGAGAGCCAAGTATTTTCTGAGGTGGTACTTGGTGAAAAAAGTTTGAGAACCACTGCTCTAGACCACTCACCTATAAAGGATTATAGTGTGACCTTAGGTTATATAATGTCACACTTACATGGTCAGTACGCAGTGGCACCACACCACAACTGTGGAATCGCTACCTGAGGCTGGCATGCCCATCACATTCTTAAACACGCTTGAACTTGGTTAAACATACACCTATAGATAGGTGCCTCTATAGGCTTCAGCCAAAGGCAGAGCCAAAAATTTGTCACTGTTTCAAAGCTAGCTAGGTAGTTTTTTTTTTTCTCATCTGCAGACAATCAGAATTAAATTGAATCAATTTCTGTAAATGAAGAGAAAGTGTAATATAGGAGTTGTAGGAGTGTGTTGGAGTAAAACGGAGTAAAGAAGCTAGTGATCATTCATATGGTGCGTTTCTTCAAATGTATTATCATAATGCAAGGTAAATTATCTAAGTATGGAAAAATTTTTTGCAAAGATTGGGAGGGGGGAAAGGAGTAGATAATGGCTGAACAAAGCAATGTTTTAAAAAGGCATATTGCACATACTGCAAATCAGAACTGGGTGTGCACCACTGTTAATTGATTACCATGCAAAAGCTGAGAAAAAGAAGAAACATTAGTCTACCTTGTTCAATGGTTGAACTTTTTGTGCTCGGCCTTTTTCTTTCAGGTCTTTTTCTGCAGTTTCTGGGCTGGACATTTTGCTCAGATCTGGCAATTGTGGTTCAAACTCAAAAGCGCTGAGCTCTACCAACCTGCATCCAGGTCACATAACTTTAGCTATTCCATCTCGTTATAAAAGCGTCCTTTGGAAAAATATGCCAAAAAAGTCAAATGATTTCTTGAAATGTTGAACCAAAAACCAAAGAGCTTTAACAAGCTACACAAGGTACAGATGGTTACACAAGTCAGTTAATGGATAAAAATAAAACTAATATAATCCCTTAAAATGGCATTAAAAACAATAATCATAATGAAAAAAAGTTTCAAAAATGCATCAGGATATGAAATTGAACTTGGTCATGCCTACTGTGAGAAAAAAAGGGTGCAGAATACAAGGGAAAACCCCAAAACCTAGTGTAAAATCTGGAAATGGATCAGTGATTCTTTAGGGTAGTTTTGCAAATCATGTGAACATTGATGCGGTTTCTGTAGTTTACTAAAAGCCTGATGTTTGGACTTATGATGTCTTATAAGATAAATGGTTTCTAGTTATGTGTTTACATAGAAAATAGATAAGTCATGATAGCTGGTGTTGCTTGTATACTGATAATGAGATCTGATAGTCCTGAGATCTGGCAATTGTGGTTCAAACACAAAAGTGCTGAGCTCCACTAAGCTGCATCCAGGTCACATAACTTTAGCTATCTTATTATAAAAGCTTCCTTCAGAAAAAATACACCAAAAAAGTCAAATGATTTAGTATTGATGTGTGTAAAGAATTTGAAATAAATGTTGAACCAAAAAACCAAAGAGCTTTTACAAGCTACACAAGATGCAGATGGTTGCACAAGTCAGTTAATGGATACAAATAAAACCACTGTATATAATTAGTTAAAAATTTCATTAAAACAATCATCATAGGTTTCAAAAATGCATCAGGATATAAAATTGAACTTGGTTGTGCATACTGTGAGCATGTTTGGTGAGAAAAAAAGGATGCAGAATACAAGGGAAAACCCCTAAACCTAATGTAAAATCTGGAAATGGATCAGTGATGCTTTAAGGTAGTTTGACAGATCATGTGAACGTTGACAGCCTTGTGAAAGTTTTAAAGTACAAAGATATTTTTAATTTATAAACTTAAAGTTTACATCCGGAATGTATATATTTCTATAAAGCTGCTTTTTGACAATGTTCATTGTTAAAAGCACTACACAAATAAAATTGAACTAAGTCGAGTTTAACCTTACTGCCTTTGTATTAAAATGTATATTAATACATCCTGTTGATTTGGTTGTTTTAAAGGTGCTTTCTGAGGTTGATTTGGATCAGTGGTGGAGTGTGTTGTCACACCTCGGCCAAGTCTAAATTAATATTTGGCCATTGATGGATATTTCAACACGATTTACACTACCAATCAAAAGTCTGCACACACCTTTTAATTCAATGTTTCTTCTTTATTTTTGTGATTTTCTACATTGTAGAACAATGCTGAAGGCATCAAAACTATGAAATAACACTTATGTTATTATGTACTAAGCAAAAAAAAGTGTAAACAAAGCAAAATGTGTTATATTTTAGATTCTTCATAGTAGCCACCATTTACCTTGATGAGACTTTGCACACTCTTGGCTTTCTGTCAAGCAGCTTCATGAGGTTGCCACCTGGAATGGTTTTCCAACAGTCTTGAAGGAATTCCCATATATGTCAAGCACCATTTACTGTATGTTCGCTGCTTTTCTTTCACTCTGTGTTCCAGTTCATCCCAAACCATCTCAATTGGGTTTAGGTTGAATAATTGTGGAGTCCAGGTCATCTGATGCAATACACCTTCACTCTCTTTCTTGGTTAAATCACCCTTACAGAAGCCTGGAGGTGTGTTTTGGGTCATTATTCTGTTGAAAAACCAATGTCACTGCAGAATGGCATGTCACTGCAGAATGCTGTAGAATGCTGGGACGGTCCTTATGAGAGCCAGTTTCATCAGAATGTTTCATGGTTTTTGCAACTGCATTAAATGTGCTTGCAATTTTCTGGACTAACTGACCTTCATGTCCGAAAGTACAGAGTTGAGTGGTTCTTGACATAATATAGATTACTACAGTTGTGGAATAGGGCTATTTACTGTATTTTTATTATTTAGTGTTTGATCTCAAATGCATTAAGAAGGAAAGAAACTAGTCCACTAATTAACCTTTGATGAGACATACCTGTTAATTGAAAAGCAGTCCAGGTGACTACCTCATGAAGCTGGTTAAAATAATGCCAATAGTGTGCAAAGCGTCATCAAGGTGAACAGTGGCTACTTTGAAGAAACTAAAATATCAAATACATTTAGTTTTTTTAAACACTTTTTTTGTTTACTACATAATTCTATATATAGTCCATATGGGAAGCCATGGCCTGATGGTTAGAAAAGCTGCTTTGGGGCCAAAAGGTCACTGATTTGATTCGCTGGACGAGCAGGAATGGCTGAAATGTCCTTAAGCAAGGCATCTAACCCCCAACTTCTCCCCAGGCTTGCACTGGGTATGTTGTACATCGCTTTGGATAAGAGCACCTGCTAAATACCATTAATGCTATTTCATAGTTTTCATGTCTTCAGTATTGTTCTACAATGTAGAGAATAGTCACAATATAGAAAAACCTATGAATGAGTAGAGTAGGGGTGTGCAAACTTTTGACTGGCACTGTAAATGCAAATCAACATACAGTATAGATGTTGTGCATCCATTTATGTCTTGGAATGATAAATTTGAACTCTGTTACAAACCTTTTGTCTGAATCAAAATGACATTCGCAAAGTTAAAAACAAAGACGAGCCTCTCAAACCTTGTTTTACAATAAGAGTACTCAATGACGTTATTTTCTCCAGGACAGGCATCACCAGACAGTAATTCTGAGGTGCCAGTACTTTTGAAACCAGCATTTCAGACCGTCCTTGTAATTGCAGTAGAAATGCACCTCAGCAGAATATAAACTTTGTGGTTTCCTGCTATCATCTTTTTTCTTTCATGTGAAACCCTGAACATCATCATGGAGGATGTTTGTCATGGAGGATGTTTGTTGTATAAAGGACTCTATGTACGCTCCTTTCCTTTACAAAAATCTGCCTGTTTAATAAGCATTTCTGATAATTCAGGGGTTCATTGAGTGTCTTGAATTTGGTTCCTGAAAATCCCTGTAATTCAATATCTCAACAGACATGATGTTTATCAGAAATGCCGGAGGGCGAGACATGAATCAGAGGTGTTTTTTTTTTTTTTTTTTTTTAACGTGTAGGTGGATTTGGGGATTTCTCAAAACAATCTACGAAGACTCAAATGTCAGGGGTTTTGCTCAGGATCATTTGAATGTTTGTAGAAGGATGTTGTGCTGCCATGCCAGTCTTTAAAAAATGCCAGACAGGAAAGCGTGGGGTGACCACACTTTTAATTTTTTTTTTCTTTTTTCACTTTTCATACTCCTTTGTTTGTGTCAGAACTTTCCGTGTGCATTTTGGAAAAAAAAAATCTGGTCATATTTTTTTTTCCTCAGACTGTCTCAACTGTGTATTCACCCCCACCCCACACTGTCTGTTTATGACTTAACAGCTTTACATATTATGAATGTCTTGTAGTTTGGTTTTGCTTTCGTTAATGGATTTCCGCAGGTGTGTAAAACTGCATTCCTTATTGAATACAGTTCCTGGACTTGAGCAATATTTTAAAGAATGATCATCAGTCACAACATTTTAAATCTCTGATGTGTGACAGACTGTTTACAGGGTGTGGTTTTTTTTTTTGTTTTTTTTTTGTTTGTTTGTTTGTTTGTTTGTTTGTTTGTTTGTTTTTAAAGCTACTAATCAAGGACTCTATGGAAACCTGTTTCTGACATGTAGGAAAATTACCCAGTTGTTATCTCCGCAGGAGATAATCTTAATCTTAATCCACAAGATTAAGACCATAATATAATATATTCCATAATAATAATAATAATAATAATAATAATAATTGATGCCAATAATTCTGGAGGTGGATGTAAATACCTCTCTAGCTTGCTTGATACATCTATATTGAGTAATAATATTTAAAAAAAAACACACACACACAAAGAAATGCCACTGTAATTTCCAAAGTAAACCCAGCAGAAGTTGGCCAATCCAACCTTATCGCTACAGACTTTTTTTTTTTTTGGGCGGCAGGTGTAGTGGTTAGCACGGTCGATCACAGCAAGAAGGTTCTGGGTTTGAACCCAGCGGCCGGCGAGGGCCTTTCTGTGTGGAGCTTTCATGTTCTCCCTGTGTCTACATGGGTTTCTTCCGGGTGCTCCGGTTTCCCCCACAATCCAAAGACATGCAGTTAGGTTGACGTGGGGCGGCCTTGGGCTGAGGTGATCTTGAGCAAGGTACCGAACCCCTGACTGCTCTCCGGGCACTCTGGGCTGCCCACTGCTCTGGGTGTGTGTGCGTGTGTTCACTGCTTCAATGCAGAGGATGAATTTCACTGTGCTTGAAGTGTGCATGTGACGAATCCAGAAGTTTCTTCTTCTTTACTCAAAGCTGGTCCACAAAACTTTCCCTGTATTTAGGGCAAACCTTGCATATCCTAACTGGGAAAAAAACATCTGGAACTCATCCAGGAGTAGTCAATGAAATCTTAATGTCAATGAGCCTCGACAAATATTTTAATCACTGCCCGGTGTATTTTATCTTTGTCTCACAGTTGAAATACAAAGCGAACCCTCAGCACCTGTCAGCCGTGATCTCCAACTGCCTGAGAGAGGAGAGACGCATCATATCAGCTGCCAGCATGCAGGAGCAGGTACAAATCATGGAAACTGTTCGTTAGGATTATTGCTTGTGCGATATTGATTTTTCTATGCTCATGATTTTCCATTTTAAAATATCGCAAAAAATCCTCTGGAACAGGAAAATGTGCATTTCCATCATTTCCAGTTTAAGAAGAGTATAAGAGGACATAAAAACACCAGGCGGATGATGGATTTTTAGGGATTCTGCATTAAACAGTTAAAAATGGTACATTAAAAAAACATTTGGTTGGAGGCAACTTTTAATATTTTTAGGTCAAATTCTTCCACCTTTTTCTCTTTTAGAAATAAACTAAAAATGACATTGAAAAACTTGTTTGTTTTGTTTTTTACCAATTTTGGACAACATTTTTTCTGGTGGCATCTCTAATCATTATAATTAAATAGATGTGAAATATCTTTTTATTGTCGAGTGTTAGCGAAGTCAAATATACACTGATAAATTGTATTTAATATGAATGAACTTTAAACATTTTTCAAGTACAGTCATAGAAAGTGAGAGCACCCATGAGATTGGGGGGGAAGAGGGTGGGGCTTCCAGGATGTCTCAGATAAGTGATGTTAAATTGCAGTTCTCCTATAAAAATGTGTCATGTTTGGCAGGTCTGGTCTAAAAATAAATAAAATTCTCTCTCTCTCTCTCTCTCTCTATATATATATATATATATATATATATATATATAGAGAGAGAGAGAGAGAGAGAGCGCCCTGTGATGACCTGGCAACTTGTCCAGGGTGTACCCTGCCTTTCGCCCGTAGTCAGCTGGGATAGGCTCCAGCTTGCCCACGACCCTGTAGAACAGGATAAAGCAGCTAGAGATAATGAGGTGATATATATATATATATATATATATATATATATATATATATATATATATATATATATATTGTGACATCCCGAGAGGCTGCGTCGTGGAGGGGCGCTATATTCCACGGAGATGGCTCCAACCACTGGCAGCTATAACTCCATCTGGTGGTGGAGTTGGGAACTTCACCCCCCAGCACACAACACGGCAACACACCTGTGGCCAATGAGGGCCTAATGAGCAAGAGGGCTTTGTGAGAGCTCAAAACTCTCAGTGTGAAGGTGGAGGAGAGAGGAGCGAGGTTCATGGACTCTCCTGCTGAGTGGATCCTGCTGGGCGGAGTATTCATTGAACTGCTTACCTGGAATTCTTGCCTGAGGGATTTTTGCACTGAAATACTTACCTGTGTTATGAACGCCTGCTACTGGGCGACCACCAGGTCGAAGACTACAGGGATTGTTGACTGGACTCAAAGTAAGGCAGAAGATTTTGTTTGTTCTGTGAAAAGGATATTGGACTGAAGGAAACCTGCCTATAATTTTGTTGTTCTGAAGCCAGAGACATTGTTTGAGTTTGACTTTTGGGAATCCATCTTCGTTTGAACATTGGACTTTGAGATACCTTTTCTGTTTAATCTCCTGGCATAACATTAAAAATCTTGATTTATTTTAACCTTTGTGTCCTTGCACTGATTGAAGGGTCCCGCTGAGAGCCAGCTAACCTCTCGTGATATCACATATGGTGGAGAATGTGGGCACTTCAATCATCAATAATAGAGCATGTATGAGGAGGACACTGAACATTTGATTGCTCAATTTCCCCAGTTAGCCATAGGCCCTCCACATAACAAGGTGGAGGAAATTTTGAAGGCCCTTATTGCAGGCCAGCAAGCCCAAAGGCAGGCGAGTGCGGCCCTCCTGGAGGAACAAAGGAAAGCCAACCAACTGAAGGCAGAGGAGTTGCAGCTGCAGAAGAAGATGGCTGTTCAGAGTGTTGGCCCAATAAAGGCAAGTAACTTTATCTCCAAAATGGGGATTACCGATGATGTTGAGGCATACTTGCACACCTTTGAAGCCATGGCCACTAGGGAAGGATGGCCCAGGGCACAGTGGGTTGGACTGTTAGCCCCATTCTTAACGGGAGAATCGTTGAATGCTGTCCGAGACCTACCCCCCGACAAGACTACGAACTATAATGCTCTGAGACTGAGATCCTCAGCAGACATGGGCTCACCAAGTTCGGTATGGCTCAACGCTTCCACAGCTGGACCTTCCAAGCAGACCAGGCTCCCCGTGCGCAGATGCACGAACTTTCCAGAATCATGAGGAGGTGGCTGGAACCTGAAAAAAACACAGCGGCTGCAGTAGTGGAGGCCGTGGTCGTGGATCACTACATTCGAGCCCTGCCATATGAGGCGAAGCACTTCATCAGCCAACAACCACAGGTGAACTGACGGTTGAAGCTGTGGAAAAGTACCAGGCCACAACAGAAATGCTCCGTACTTCCAGGAAGGACCCCAGAACTGCGCCCCCGCTGCCGACAGGGGGAGGCCACCCCAAAAACCCCAAGGGGTCCAGCCCGGCCACAGCAGGACCTGGCTATGCTCCAGGGGGAGCCAGAAGCCAGCCGGGTCCGGTTAGAATTCCCCATGATGGTGACACCCGACAATGCTTCCGGTGTGGGGGTATGGGACACATGTCTTGGCAGTGTGGGAAACCGGTGGACGAGCCTATGCCCACTGCAGGGTCCTCCAGCTCACCATCTGCCCAGCTGTTTGCATCACTCGTCGGGGCAGCGGACGGGCCCCCAGATCGACCCCCCCCCACCTGCCCAGTGACGGTGAATTGCCGTGATGTCGAAGCATTGTTAGAGTCGGGTAGTCGGGTCACCTTGGTGCATAAGGACCTGGTGGATCCATCGTGTCTGACCACTGACAAAGTTCTCCCAGTTTCCTGCGTCCATGGAGACACCAAAGAGTACCCCACCACTGAACTAAAAGTGACCACCACCAGGGGGACTATACACACGACGGTGGGAGTGGTTGATTCCCTCCCTGTTCCTGTTCTGATTGGGCGAGATTGCCCAGCCTTCCACCTGCTGTGGAGAGAGACCCAGCAGAGGCCAGCCTGGGTACCCCACAGTCAGAGGGGTAAGACTCGTCCTGCAAACATACAAGTGCAACTCGCACAACCACTCATCCCCGCGTTTGCCCTCGCAGGGATGACAGGCACCCAGGCCGACACAGAGACTGGCCCGGACACTGGAGAAGAGAATGTGGCCCCGGAAAGCTCTCCGAGCTCCAACAAGGAAGACGCCCCAGGCATCGAGAAGCTTCCCCCTCTCACAGGCCAGTATGGTACTGCCCAATTGCAGGATCCCACGCTTGCAAATGCCTTAAGAAATGTGCAGGTGCTAGAGGGTGTACTGGTAGGGGGTAGAGCAAGCCCTACATACCCCATTTCGCAATTATACGTGGCCTACTGTATCAGGTGGTGAAGAAAAATGATGAAGTGCATGAACAGCTCCTTGTACCACAGCCCCACTGGGCGACTGTGCTCAATCTGGCACACACCCATCCACTGGGGGCCCACCTAGGTGTAGAGAAGGCAAAAGATCTTACAGCATTTCTTCTGGCCTGGAGTGCACAAGGAAACAGAGAATTACTGTCGTAGTTGCCCAGAATGCCAGAAGGTGGCGCCTAAGCCGTAACCCACTCATCCCCTTACCAATTATCGAAACTCCTTTTGAGAGGATTGGACTGGATATAGTTGGTCCTTTGCCAAAAAGCTCCAGGGGGCATCAGTACATCCTGGTCATCCTGGACTATGTGACCCGGTACCCTGAGGCCATCCCCTGAGGAAGGCGACCTCCAAACAAATAGCCAAGGAGCTGTTCCTCCTCTCCACCAGTCTAGGAATTCCAAAGGAGATATTGACGGACCAAGGCAGCCCATTCATGTCCAGGGTGATGAAAGAACTGTGTGCCCTGTTGAAGATCAAACAGTTGTGAACATCTGTCTACCACCCCCAGACAGATGGATTGGTCGAGTGTTTTAACAGGACTCTGAAGTCAATGCTGAGGAAGGCGGTTGAAGAGGATGGGCGGAACTGGGACCAGCTGCTGCCATACCTGCTGTTTGCAGTGAGAGAGGTACCCCAATCTTCTACTGGCTTTTCGCCTTTTGAACTTTAGCTTTCTTGCAGACCCAGAGGGCTGCTGGACATTGCCAAGGAGGCTTGGGAGGAGCAACCCTGCAGACAGCGGACCCTGATCGAGCATGTCGGGGCCATGAAGGAGAGAATGAGGGCCATCTACCCGATAGTGCGTGAACACATAGAGACTGCTCAACGGCAACAGCAGGCCTCCTACAACCGACCTGCCCAGTCGAGAGAGTTTAAGCCGGGGGACAGAGTGCTGGTCCTGGTGCCGACCGTGGAATGTAAGTTCTTGGCAACCTGGCAAGGACCGTATGAGGTCATCGAGCGGGTAGGAGAAGTGAATTATAAGGTGAGACAGCCTGATAAAACCTGAGCAGATATATCACGTTAACCTCTTGAAAAAAATGGCATGCCAGGGAGGCATTGTTCAGTTGTTTGCCCCCGACAGAGTCCAAAGAACCCGCCAGAGAGGAGGTTCAGGTGGGGCCAGGCCTATCCCCACACCAGCGGCAGATGACCCTAGAGCTGGTGGACCGCAACCGAGACATCTTCTCCTCACTCCCCGGGCACACAGAGGTGGTCCAACATGAGATCCGCACCGTCCCGGGCCGAACAGTGACCCAGCGTCCCTATCGTGTGCTGGAGGCTCGCAAGGTGGCTATCCAGGAGGAGGTGAGAAAGATGCTAGAGCTGGGAGTCATCGAAGAGTCCAAAAGTGCCTGGGCAAGCCCCATCGTCCTGGTTCCCAAGCCAGACGGGTCGGTGAGATTCTGCAATGATTATCGCAAATTGAATGAGGTGTCAGAGTTTGATTCATACCCTATGCCCCGTGTCGATGACTTAGTAGACTCCTTAGGACATGCCCGGTTCCTCACCACTCTGGACCTTACAAAAGGCTACTGGCAGGTGCCCATGACCCCAGCGTCAAAGGAGAAGACAGCCTTTGCCACACCAGAAGGTCTCTACCAATACACACGGCTTCCATTTGGTCTGCATGGAGCGCCGGCCACGTTCCAGCGCTTAATGGATTGGGTCCTTGCTCCCCACAAGAGGTATGCAGCTGCATTTTTAGATGATGTTGTAATTCAAAGTCCGGATTGGGACAGTCATTTACCCCGTGTACAAGCTGTGCTTGATTCCCTCAGAGATGCAGGTCTGACGGCAAACCCGAAAAAATGCAGGCTGGCCTTCAGTGAAACCAATTACCTGGGGTACACCCCACGGTGTGCCGGGGACTGGTCAAGCCACAGGAAGCGAAGCTGCGGGCCATACAGGACTGGCTGCGACCCCTCACAAAGAAGCAGGTGAGGTCGTTTCTGGGCCTAGCCGGCTACTACTGGCGTTTTATTGCCAATTTTGCCTCCATTGCTGCACCCCTGACAGATCTGACAACCAAACGGCACTCAAGAATGGTGAAGTGGAATCCCGCGGCGGAGGCGGCCTTCATCAACCTGAAGCAGGCCCTCTGTTTCAGTCCAGTTCTGGTGGCACCAGACTTCAAGAGGGAGTTCGTTGTTCAGACCGATGCTTCAGAGGTGGGGCTGGGGGCTGTACTCGCTCAAGTGCATGAAGGTGAGGAACATCCCATCTTATATCTAAGCAGAAAACTACTCCCAAGAGAGAAGAACTATTCAACAGTTGAAAAGGAGTGTCTTGCCATTACCTGGGCCCTGGAGTCCCTACGATATTACCTCCTGGGCTGGCGTTTCACGGTGATCTCTGACCACGCCCCTCTGCAGTGGATGGCCAAGAACAAGGAGACAAACAGTAGGGTTACCAGATGGTTTTTAAGCTTGCAAGCATTTAATTTCTCTGTTGTCCACAGGGCTGGCAGGCGCCATGGCAATGCGGACACCCTGTCCCGGCGAGATGCCCTCTTCGCGACCTTCGGCCCGACGAGGACGTCGGTCCCAAGGGGGGGGATGTGTGACATCCCGAGAGGCTGCGTCATGGAGGGGCGCTATATTCCACGGAGATAACTCCAACCACTGGCAGCTATAACTCCATCTGGTGGTGGAGTTGGGAACTTCACCCCCCAGCACACAACACGGCAACACACCTGTGGCCAATGAGGGCCTAATGAGCAAGAGGGCTTTGTGAGAGCTCAAAACTCTCAGTGTGAAGGTGGAGGAGAGAGGAGCGAGGTTCATGGACTGTCCTGCTGAGTGGATCCTGCTGGGCGGAGTATTCATCGAACTGCTTATCTGGAATTCTTGCCTTGATTTTTGCACTGAAATACTTACCTGTGTTACGAATGCCTGCTACTGAGCGGCCACTGGGCCGAAGACTACAGGGATTGTTGACTGGACTCAAAGTAAGGCAGAAGATTTTGTTTGTTCTGTGAAAAGGATATTGGACTGAAGGAAACCTGCCTATAATTTTGTTGTTCTGAAGCCAGAGACATTGTTTGAGTTTGACTTTTGGGAATCCATCTTCGTTTGAACATTGGACTTTGAGATACCTTTTCTGTTTAATCTCCTGGCATAACATTAAAAATCTTGATTTATTTTAACCTTTGTGTGCTTGCACTGATTGAAGGGTCCCGCTGAGAGCCAGCCAACCTCTCATGATATCACTATATATATATATATATATATATATATATATATATATATATATATATATACAGTGCAATGCAATAATGAGTACACCCTCTTTGAAAAGTAACATTTCACACAATATGACAAGGAACACAAAGATATATTTCCAAAATGTTCCCAGACTAAGTTAAACACAGGTTCTGTTGAGCTTTTGAACTCAAAACAAAGGCTAATAATATAACTTAAATGATTTTTATTTCAGTTTTAGTGAAATTTGTGTGGTGCAGAAATGAGTACACCCCACTGAAGGGCTCTGAGTAAAGCAACTTTTTAGGCTACCAATATGGACCTGAACAAACAATTAACCACAGGTGAGTCTAATTAGTCATTACACAGGTGTTAATTAGGCAGTTGGCTACAAAAGGCTGTTACCTAAAGCAAACCACCCTTTCCCATTTCCTGCTGTCAGCAATGGCACCTCATGGCCAGGAAATGTCTCTGTATCTGAGAAAGCGGATTATTGCTTTACACAAGAGAGGTGAGGGCTACAAGAAGATCAGTAAAGCCTTACTTATCAGTAAGAACACGGTTGCAAAAGTGATCCAAAAATTCAAGACAGATGGAACTGCAGCCAAAGTACAGAGACGTACAGGCTGGCCAAGAAAATTAACACCCAGGCAGGAGCGGCTTGTAATGAGAAAAGTTGAGGAAAATTGGCATGCAAGTGCACAACAGGTATCTAAGGAAGTAGAGACTGAAATTGGAGTGAATGTGTCACATGACACAATATGCCATACAGTGCAGCGGAATGGCATGCATGGGTGTCGTCCCCGAAGGAAGCCTCTCCTAAAGCCCAGTCACAAAAAAGCCCATCTAGAGTTCGCCAGGGCACATGCTGAAAAGGATGAAGGCTACTGGGACTCTATACTCTGGAGTGATGAGACCAAAATCAATCTTTTTGGAACTGATGGCTTCAAAACAGTCTGGCGTCGCAAGGGTGAGGAGTACAAGGAAAAATGCATGGTGCCCACAGTGAAACATGGAGGGGGTAGTGTTCTTATGTGGGGTTGCATGAGTGCTGCGGGTGTTGGAGAACTGCATTTCATTGATGGCATCATGAATTCTCAAATGTACTGCTCTATACTGAAAGCTAAGATGCTTCCATCACTTCGGGCTGTTGGTCGTCGTGCCATTTTTCAACATGACAATGACCCAAAACACACATCTAAGGCCACTGCTGACTTTCTGAAGAGGAACAGGGTGAGAGTGATTCCATGGCCAAGTATGTCACCTGATCTGAACCCTATAGAGCATCTTTGGGGAATACTGAAGAGGCAGGTTGAGCATAGGGCTGGGCGATATGAGAAAAAATTATATCACGATATATTTTTTCAAAATTTTCGATAACAATATATATCATGATATAAATCAAATCACCATTTTTGTATTTTCTTTAATTTTCTGCTCAAAATATGAACATTACAAATTAGTAGTTCCTTCCTAATTAACAAAAATAGCTTAACAAGCCTTCAAGTTTCACAGAACCAAAACAAACTGGATGCACATTCTTTTGTTCTTTTTGTTCAAATGAATAAATTGAAACTGAAAAATAAAAACTATATACCATTGTTAATCATTTGTGCAAATTCTAGCAGCTTTCAAATAAACATAAAAGACATATTGACGTGTAAGCCTTATGCTGCAAGGAGAAAAAAAGTGCAATCCTGTACGTCAGTGTGTTTAAGGTTTTGTGTAACACTTTGTTGTATGTCCGATTTTAAATATCCAAAATACCTCCACACAACCGAAGATCTCTGGCCCTTCTTTTCAACGATGTCCTCCAGGGCAGTGCTCTGATTTTCCTGTTCAGAACTCCGGTCAGTCGGCTTCTCGCTCATTTTTATAATCGCTTTGTTTCACGCTTTGTTGGAGAAATGCCGCGCTCCTGCAAACTTCACCACAGCCATGCTGTGCATTGCTGCTACACGTGTGTGTGTTTGTGTGTGCACGCAACCTAACTTGACGTGGCTCTCTTCCAACTGATTGGTTACGTGCGGTACTGTTTAGTTATGATTGGCTATTCGCGTGTCTGTCAAAACTTCGGATGAAGTAATTTTATTGAAGGCGTAGGCTTATCGTAGGCATATCGTACGTGTCTAATTTCTAATCGTAGAGATTTTATATCATGAATAACATCGTAATCGTAAAATCGCCCAGCCCTAGTTGAGCATCACTCTCCATCCAACATCCAGGCTCTGAAAGATGTCATCCTTGAAGAATGGAAAAAGATTGATGTAGCCAAATGTTGTCAACTTGTGCACTCCATGCCAAGGAGACTTGGGGCTGTCATTGCAAATAATGGAGGCCATACAAAGTACTAAATGTACTGGATGTAATTGAGTTTGTTGTGGGGTGTACTCACTTTTGCTCCACCCCACTTTCACGGAAACAGAAAAATATGTAATTTAAGGCATCTTTTCACCTTTCTGCTTGAGTTATAATGTAAGAACATAGTGCAATAAACATCATCAAGGAACTGTTTGGGACATATTGTTTGTGTTCATTTTAATACTGTGAAAAATGTCGTTTTTCAGGGGGGGGTGTACTCATTATTGCATTGCACTGTGTGTATATATATATATATATATATATATATATATATATATATATATATATATATATTAGTGCTGTCAAAAATGTCGCGTTATTAACGCGTTAACTTGACTCAATTTTAACGGCGATAATTTTTTTATCGCGAGATTAACACTCTGTGACATGATGTAGGTTTTTCATAAGCTTTTGAAACTGCCAGGAACTTGGAACAGAGACTTTGCTTAGAAAAACGATAGCAGCTAGCCACGCACAGCACAGCACAGCACAGCCAGAGTCCTCTGCCCTCCTCCCTCAAAGAACCAGCGTGGGCAGGGCGCGCTAGTAGAGATGGCATTTATGGCTCTTTGATGGGATCCGCATCTTTGTGATCCGTTCTTTGAAAAGAGCCGTTCAAAAGACTGGCTCATTTGGCTCTTTTTAAATATTTATTCAGTTTTAAGAAGACAGCGTCTAAAGAAGCCAGATCCTTCCTGTAATATGCAAATTTGGCCGCCTCTGATTGGACAGCGCGACTCATCAACAGGCAGAAAGTGTAAAAGTACAAAATGTGTTAAGTGAGCTAAAACAGTAAAGATCAGATTCAATGCAATATTTATCAACGAACAACTTAAAGTTAATATAATAGTGTACTTTATATTATAATCAAGCATGTCAAGCCTACCGTCACTGTGTAACCTGTCTCTCTGATAGACTAACTCAAGCAGTAGATTACTTCACTCATGGTTCTCTTGTTAGTCTCGGGATGAAGAGCCCCGGTGCTCAGCTTAGGTTTCAGTTTGCAGTGGTTGTGTCAAGACGTGTTATGCTTTGCAATAAGAAAAACATTGGTACAAAACAAGCCCATTCACTTTTTTATGCTGGTAAGAGAATTACAATGGTTTTTCGTGTGACAAAAATGTGCGATTAAATTGCGATTAATCGCGAGTTAACTATGACAGTCGCGACATTAATATTTTAATCGCTTGACAGCACTAATATATATATATATATATATATATATATATATATATATATATATATATATATATATATATAAGGTTTCTTTAATTTTTTCCACATATGGAAAAAATTGAGACCACTTCTATTTTTTCTTAAATCAGCATGTCTATGTATAGCAGCCATTTCATTCCAGTGTCTGTGCTGGAATTTCAACACAAGCACACCTCATTTTAATTAATGAGCTACTAATTAAGTGATCACCTGAACCAAATCTTATTTAATGAGGAAAAGTATAAAAACTACTGCTGTGGTCATCACTATTCTCTTGCAATAGGACCAAGTTTGGATGGCAAAAACAGTAGGACCTTAAACTTAATTGGAATACAGAAATATCTATTCATCGTGCCAAAAGAGTTAACAAAAAAAGTTTTGAATGAGAAAAAGAAGGGTTCAATTCTGGCTTTACTGGCAGAGGGATACAGTGAGTGTCACATTGCTTCCATACTCAAAATTTCAAAGACATCAGTTCATAAGAACAAGGTTAAGCAGCAGACATTGGGGACAACAAAGTTACAGACTAGTAGAGGGTGAAAACGACTCTCCGTTGACAGGGATGATCGTCAACTCCTTCGAACGTCACTCAACAACCATAGGATGGCATCAAGTGACCTGCAAAAAGAATGGCAAATGGCAGCTGGGGTTAAGTGCACGGCAAGGACAGTTCAAAACATCTTCGATGAGAAGTAAAGAAGAGGCAGGCTGAGGTTTGCTAAAGACCATAGAGAACTGGAGGAAGGTCATCTTCTCTGAGGAGTCCAATTTTCAGCTTTTCCCATCACCTGGTCATCTAATGGTTTGATGGAAACATGGAGAGGTCTACAAGCCACAGTGTCTTGTACCCATGGTGAAATTTGATGGAGGATCTGAGGGTGCTTCAGCAAAGCTAGAATGGGGCAGATTTTTGTTTGTGAAGGACACATGAATCAAGCCATGTACAAGGTTATCCTGGAAGAAAACTTGCTTCCTTCTGCTCTGACAATATTCCCTAACTCTGAGGATTCGGTTTTCCATCAGGACAGTGCTCCATGCCACACAGCCAGGTCAATCAAGGTGTGGATGGAGGACCACAAGATCAAGACCCTGTCATGGCCAACCCAATCTAAAGACCTGAACCTCATTGAAAACCTCTGGAATGTGATCAAGAGGAAGATGGATGGTCACAAGCCACCAAACAAAGCTGATTCTCCATTGGGTAGAGTGGTGTAATACATGTAGGATAAGCGATATGCTAACAATATTGCATGCTATCAAACCAAATGAATGAAACCTGCTAGAAGGGAATAGAATATACGTTTTTATACCATCGAAAAAGTGTCCTGTATGTATAATAATTCCCAATATTTCACTATGATGACGTCACTCCCAGTGTTTTCCCGCTGACTGGATGTGCGTTGTCAAAATGGAAAACCGGTTCAAAATTAAAATCCTTTTGATTAACTTGCTTATTTTTAGTGGATGTGTCCATATAATATAAAGAACATTACACGGTGGTGTGAAGATATTAAGTTTATCTTCTCATGTTGAAAAATATATCACTTGTTCGCTTTGCTCACTCATGAATATGTTTGCCACTCAAAGATAAACTTCATATCTTCACATAACTGTGTAATATTAATAACTGTGTAATATTGATCTCCGCCCTGGGATGACCTGGCGACTTGTCCAGGGTGTACCCTGCCTTTCGCCTGTAGTCAGCTGGGATAGGCTCCAGCTTGCCTGCGACCCTGTAGAACAGGATAAAGCGGCTAGAGATAATGAGATGAGATGAGATATATATATATACTGTACACACACACACGCGCGCACACATATATACAATATTGTTATATTGCACAAGCCTAGTTAGGATGCTATGAACATGGTTAAAAAAAAAAGCCCCAGACTGTGACAATCAGCAAATCTCTTTCGGCGTCCCTGTATAAGTTCACTCTCAATTTTATGTCAGCTTGCAATCTTAACACATTACATCACCTGTCCGTCATGCTGTTGGCAGGGTCCATTGGAGAAGTCGATGCAAAATTCAGCAGCTTTGGAGAAGCAGAAGAATCTGGACAACAAAGTTGCAGTGATCCGTAGCAGTGTGCAGGTGAGACCAATGCAACATCAGTCTGTGTACCGAAAAGAACAAAAACACCACACAAATACAAATGAATAGCTTTAACTGCTCCTTAAAAACTTATGATGTAAAAGGATTTATACCACAGCATTTTATACTTTGCAGTTTCTCAGTAACTTTTTTTTTTTGGTCATATTATCTTCAAGAGAGGATGGTGAGGGAATGACTATTTATAGTTTTTATAATGTAAGAGACAAGAACTTAATTTCTTTGCGGAAATTCCACACCATCAATGTAACAATTAAAAAAGAATGACTTCTTGTTCTGATACTAAATTAATTTTTATTTTAATTTAAAATTAAATGATTTTAAGAACTCATAATAATTTATGAAATTTTAATTGATACACTGAGACAAACTCTTTTTCAAGCAACTCATGGCCAAGACAGCATTACAATAGTTACCGTAAACAGGATGTAGACACATGACATCACAAATAACATCTGGAATAGTACTGCACAATAATGATTCAAAATACAAGAGTGATCATTTGGAAACACCTATGGTCCAATCCCACAGAAGAGATACTGTAGCACAAACTGCTGAAAAAGTTAATGCTGGTTGAAAACAGAAAGGTGTCAGAATGAACTTTTTTCAGCAGTTTGTGCGACAGTAGCTCTTCTGTAGGATTGGACCGTATGGGTTAGCCTTCATGCAAATCAATGAGCCTTCGACACCCATGACCCTGTCACCGTTTCACCAGTTGGCCTTCCTTGGACCACTTTTGGTAGGTACTAACCACTAGATACCGGGAACATCCCACAAGATGTGTCATTTTGGAGATGCTCAGACCCAGTCATCTAGCCATCACAATTTGGCCCTTGTCAAAGTCACTCAGATCCTTATGCTTGCCCATTTTTCCTGCTTCCAACACATCAACTTCGAGAACTGACTGTTCTCTGGCTGCCTAATATATCTCACCCCTTGACAGGTGTCATTGTAATGAGATAATCAATGCTATTCTATCCACATTCACGGGATATGAGCAATCGCGTGCTCTGATTGGTTACTCTACTACCAGGCTATCAGCTCATATACCATGAGTAGAGAAAAACAAAATGGCGGAGCACGTTGCTGAACCAACTGAGGACGAAATAAAAACTCTACTTAAAAACAAAACCCAAAAAATTACAAAAAAGCAACAACATATGGAATAAAAGTATTTTATAGTAAGAATGTATCTTTTTTATTTTTCAATAATAATAATAATAATAATAATAATTATTATTATTATTATTATAGCAGTTTTCACAAATTGCTACTGTCATTTTTAAAAAACATGTATTTACTTGTGTGGCTTGATATGTCCTCTTCTGTTGCTATCCACTGTGCTGCTGCAAACAGGAAATTTCCCCATTGTGGGATAATAAAGGTCTTCGTATCTCTTAAATGGGCGGCACGGTGGTGTAGTGGTTAGCGCTGTCGCCTCACAGCAAGAAGGTCCTGGGTTCGAGCCCCGGGGCCAGAGAGGGCCTTTCTGTGCGGAGTTTGCATGTTCTCCCTGTGTCCGCGTGGGTTTCCTCCGGGTGCTCCGGTTTCCCCCACAGTCCAAAGACATGCAGGTTAGGTTAACTGGTGACTCTAAATTGACTGTAGGTGTGAATGTGAGTATGAATGGTTGTCTGTGTCTATGTGTCAGCCCTGTGATGACCTGGCGACTTGTCCAGGGTGTACCCCGCCTTTCGCCCGTAGTCAGCTGGGATAGGCTCCAGCTTGCCTGCGACCCTGTAGAAGGATAAAGCGGCTAGAGATAATGAGATGAGATGAGATGAGGTATCTCTTAAATTATCTTGTTGGACATTTTGTAGAAAGTTTTTATTTATCGAATTTGTAAAGAATAAAAATAAAATGCTCTGTTTCTCAAAATTTAGTGAATGTGGATAGAATAAAACAGTTATTCCACTCAGTCTTGTCGTACATGGCTTATAGCCAACTCAGCACTACACACCTCGTCGGTTGTCAGCTCATATATGACTCGAGTTCATGGAATAACTGTTAAATATATTGAATTTAATTGTAACTGAGTTCTTTATAAAATGATTTATATTTCTGTTTTGTATCATGTACTCAGCTTCTGGACCAGGCAGTAAAGTATCTGGAGGACATGCAAGATGATTTTGACTTTCGTTACAAAACCCTTCAACTTCGAGGTGAGTTACTGGTATCATCTACATCACTTTCTATCATCTACAGCTCCACTGGACCATGTGTCATGTAGAAGTCTGTCAATATTTTAATGAGCAAACAAACGTTTGTGTAGGAGTATGATTGAAACTAAAGCCTGATCACAATTGTATTTCTATAGCACGGGCGATTGCTCTAAGACAACGAGGGAGGCTCAGCCTCCTCTAAAAATGACGAACATCGTGTAAGATGAATTGCGCTAGGCTTATGTTATAGCTGACCTTATAACATTGCTATTTCAGATCCAGAATCATATGTGCTCAACCCAACTACAGTGCGAAATCATTCCGTTATAACTTTCCCCAGTTCACCTAATGTGTGCCTGAGTTTTTCCCCCTCGTGACAACGCGATACAGCCCAGCCTCAGTGGACTTCAATGGCATTTGGGAGCTATGCGCTTTTCAATATCAAAATACAAGACGATTATTGGACAAATATTGCGAAAACGCCTGCCCACGGAGTCCCACGGACTCCCAGCCTCAGTGGACTTCAATGGCATTTGGGAGCTATGCACTTTTCAATCTCAAAATGCAAGACGGTTATTGGACAAATACTGCGAAAACGCCCGCCCACGGACTCCCAGCCTCACAGTGGGAGGGACATGGCAGTTTCCACCAGGAGACTGGTGATTGGTGAAAGCGGCTGGATATTTTCTTTGATTGACAGCTCATTTCAAATATAGACAGGCAGCGGTGAATTTCAGTTCAGTCCCATGCGGATTCGCAAGTGCTGTGGTGTATTGTAAGAGCTCAGCTTACATTTCGATTTCATTCATTACATACGGTTTCTACCAGCTTTTTAGCTTGTATATATTTTCATTGTAAATAAAGTGTAAATATAGTGTTGTCAAGTTTGCTATCTTAGTTCCAGAAATTTCGTTTATTTGAGTGACTGAACTTGAACTTGAGGGGGCTAGTCAGCTAGCAAGAAAGCTGCGCACGGATGCCAAGCATTGCTGATTTAATTTTGGCGAAGCCATTTGCCAGTCTTCCTTTCGAGGAAAAAATTTAAATTAAAGAGCAGGGTAGACCAACGCCTCAAATTGACTTGGTGAAAAAGGTAGGGAATAATACTCGTTCCTTTCAGCTCTCCTGGTACGAGAAAGTGAATTGGCTAACAGCAAGTGACCCACATCAACAACAGTAAATAGGCTACTTTAGTAATATGTCATGGATGGACCAAAAATATAGAATCTATTTAAAATGTTTATGCTGAGTATATTATATTGGAATATATATTTTTCTGGATATGTATTAAACACAGCTACAATTTGGAAAACATTTTTAAACAAAAACACAGCTGAGAACATTTCACACTACAGACCTGGATTAAAAGTGAAGGGTTATCAAAATTGTCAATAAAACATTTCTCAGTCAAAATAAGTAAAATATAGGGAAAGTGTCACTGAATGAAATGTGTGGCACCCAGCTCTGTGTTTGGCTCCCCAAGGTCAGTGCTTGTGCCTATTCCAGAACACACTGCTGTTACTGCTGAGGTTCCTGACAAAGAGCTGCTTTCAATAATGATCAATTTTTAAACAATATGCCACAATTTTAAAATATAAAATGTTAAAATATACCCCCCCCCCCCCAACACCACCATCATGTATATTGGACAGTAGGCTAATGGGCCAAAAGAACCTGTTATTTCACAGTTTGTGACCCTGCCAACAATCAGCCAGATCAGAGGCAAGAGTATGGGCAAAATTGATGTGTTTTTTCTTTTTTCTTTTAAAATCTGGAAATATCGTAACCGACCAGCCTCCACTCCTTGAAAGACTACCAGCCGCCACTGTTCTATAGACATCAGACAAATCCATTCAGAGTGACTCAGTGTTGCACTTCTATGTAATGAGAATCAGTACAGATTGTGATTTACGTGCTTGGATGGATGCGAAGTCATTTCTCAGTTCAGAGCACAGAACTGAGCGAGTAGCTCTCAACAGGTTGAATTTGACTGGACAGGTTTGTGGTGGTTGGATATTTTTTTTCTGTGTTCTTTAGTTTTATCATTTAACTTTCACCTTCTTGATTCACCTTTTGGTTTGTTTAGTTCTGTCTGTTGTACGTTTTTGAAAATATCACATATATAATCACAAAGCAGCTTTACAGAGATCCGGATGTAGATCTAACAAACCACAGAGCCTTTTTGAGATGACATGAGGATGAAACCTTGAGAGGAACCAGACTCAAACCAGAAAGGAAGCTGTCCTCTTCTGGTTAACACCAAATAATCAGATTATAAATAAGTTCATTATAGAAAAAATACAGACTTCTAATGAAAATGCACACGATGTTGTTTATGAGTCAATAAGAGTCTTGGGATGAGCATAACTAATTTGGTATCTGCTGCATCTTCATTTCGAAATTTAGACTACATTCTGAATATTTATTCATGTTCGGTTGCATTCCTGCTGCAGACCCAGTGGAGAGAAATTCTCAGAACATGAAGCAAGAAGTTATGACCCTTCAGGAAATACTCAACCGTCTGGACTTCAAAAGGAAGGTGAGTTTAATGATACGCAAGTTTAGTTTTTGTTGCTTTACTCAACACTTTTGTCTATCACCAGTAATCCAACATATGTTTCTGAGTCTACTGCAAATTCTGTGCAATTTAATGCAAATCATCACTTTTATTTGCCTTACCCAAGCTGTTTCAACATCTAGATTCAGATGAAATGAGATAAGTGTGGTTTTTACGCCTCCACCTGAGTGTAAAGCCTACCCAAGCATTTCCTGTCAAATGTCAAGGTAAAATGTGCACCGTTTTACTCTAAATTGTTAAGCTGAACCAATGTCATGGCTGCACAAGTCTTTAAGGCTCCAAGGAGGCACCACTGACATGGTGACTAAGCCATCCTGCTTACTCCAGATTTTACCCAATATCACCTAAACATCAGCACCATTTGTATGAACACAGGGTTTTTTTTTCCATCTCTTGTGCTGCTAACTCATGACTTTGGAAGTCCCTAAAGAAAAAAAAACTGCAGTGACAATAGGAAGTAATGCATTGGTTCAGCAAAAACATAATAAACTGGCAGCCATGACTACATCTTGAGCATTTTCTTTTAACCAAGCTGTAAATGAAAGTGGTAGGATGTCATAAAAGTGGTGTAAACATTAAACCAATCAGTATCGTCCCAAAGCACAGTTTAATGCTTTGGTAAACCATGTTCAGGAACCATGCTAAAAAACATACAATATCAAAATGTGCTCAAATGGAAATACCATTTAAATGGTTACCATCATCTGATACCATGCTCATATACTCGTAAAAAATGCTCTGAGACTAACATCCGATCCTAGGAGATGGGGTACTATGTGATGTAATCCTAGTGTATGTTCTCATGTTAATGAACAAAGACAAAATGATTAATGACAGCAATCAAAGCAGAGCAGACTGCATACTGCGCTCTGTGAATATATCGAGAGGAGAAACTACAGTATCTTTCTAGAATATAAGTGTTAACACGTTAAACATAATACTCAGCATGAGGAGTTCATCAGTAGCAGCAAACATCAGCTAGGTGAGAAAAAATGTTTACAGATGATGCTAGGTGAGAAAATATCAGCTCTTGTACAGTATGTTCTTGGTGATCAGCTACTATCGTCATTGACAACAAGGTATTCTCACACAATACACACTGTCACATGTACACTCAAGCACAGCAAAATTCCTCCTCTGCATTTAACCCATCTGAAGCAGTGAACACACACATGCCCAGAGCAGTGGGCAGCTATGCTACACTGCCCAAGGAGCAGCCTTGCTCAAGGGCACTTCAGTCATGATACAGAGGGATGGGAAAGCGCTGTTTATTCACTCAACTCCCCTCACATTTTTCCTGCCAGTCCCAGGAATTGAACTGGTGACCCTTTGGGCCCAAGGCTGCTTCACGAACCTTCAGGCCATGGCTGCCCCCAGTGAAAACATACCTCCACCAAGCCACATATCAGCAGCAAAATTGGATCACTTGAAACTAGGATAATACTAAAGCTGTACACCAAATTTCATCAAAATCCGCTCACTACTCTCTGTTACGTTGGGAGCAGACAAAAAAAAAAAAATTGGATCCACATATTCACATATCTGGATTTGCATCAAAATCTAATCAGTTGTTTCTTGGCCCAGGGCCCACCTTTCCTCCAAATTTTGTCCAAATCCGTTCAATACTTTGAGTTATGTTGGGAACAAACAAACAGAGGCAAAAACATAACCTCCTCCAACAAAGTTGGAAACAAAAACATACTTTACCTACAGCTGTACATGATCCATCCTAATACAAATAGCTGATGCACTTCATCTATCTGTCAGAGTTGTGGGGGAGGCTGGAGCCAATCCCAGCTGACTTTGGGTGAGAGGTGGTGTTCACCCTTGGCAGATTGTCAATCTATTGCAGCGCTAACACCGAGACAAACAACCATCACACTCACGTTCACACCACTGGGCAATTTAGAGTAGCCAGTTGACCTTTGGACTCTGAGAGAAAACCGGAGCACCCAAATGAAATCCATGCAGGTACAGCGACAACATGGAAACTTGACATAGAAGTACCCCAGTTGGTTGCATGGTTTGATCCCAGAATATTCTTGTTTTGAGGTGACAGTGCACCATGCTGTCACCCCAATACACTCCACTTTTATTAAAATCAACTTGTTAACATTATAATTAATTAATTAAGTAGAAAAAGTGCATGAACACACACATGTGCACACTTTTCTTGTCTGCTATTTAAATATAAATAGAGATTAAAAATAGATGTGAATAAAATGGCTGGTGTCGTCCCTGGTTGAGTAATACCAAGTAGGTTACTCACTCTAGTATGAGTATCAGTATTGAACAGTAAAGAACCACTTGTACTTGGTCTGAGTGACATGGAAAATTCATTTCAAATCACTCTGTGGTTCATTGTTTAATGAATGTATCCTTTATTTTCTCCTGACAGGAGATTTTGTCCAAAATGGGAGATGTGTTGAAGGAGATCGACAGCCTGATTGTCTCTCAGCTGATGCCTGAACTGCAGGCATGGAAACGTCGGCAGCAGATCGCCTGCATCGGTGGCCCAGTCCTCGCTGGACTCGACCAACTCCAGAACTGGTACGACTTCACACCACTCAACAGTGATCTAACTCTAATTACTCACATACGAGAGACTGAAATAAACATCATATTATAAATGATTACTAAAGAAAACGTTCATGTTTCTTAAGGTTTATTTATCTTTCTGGAAATCTGAACACATTCCATACTGGTTAGTGTGAAATACAAAAGAAGAGTTGACTTCATTCCAGCGAACATGGACATACCTTTTAAAATAACAATGAAGAAGAGAATGAGGGCTCAGAATGCAGGTGTGACAAAGAACATGGATCTGTTCTCTTTTTTTTTTTTACTCCGTTTTTCGGGATGGAAACATATTTTGCGAAATGAAACTACTACCTTTACACGTGCACATGCAAGTTTCTCTGCTTGGCAACACCACCTCTCCACCTCTGCTCTGAAAATCCTCTCACTACAAGATAAAAATAAAAGCATCATTAATCCCACATAGGTGACTTCACCTTCTGTTCACAAGTGGTGCTCGACCATGCCCCTTTTCTTCTATCCTTAATCTATTAGAAGTGACAACATAGATGTCCATTGGCTTGATTTCAGCGTGTGCAGCTATGCAAATATTTCCATTTCACATTAACCTTTATCATCCTTATCCTGGCCAGTAAATCCAGAGCCTATCCCAGGAACACTGGTTATAAGGGTACAATACACCCTAGATGACATGCCAGTCAGAACATCTCAGAGCATCGTGCATACACACCTTCACACCCAGAAGCGACATAGAGTAGCCAGTCCACCTACCAGCATGTTTTTGAGAGGTGAGAGGAAACTGGAGAACATGGAGGAAACCCACACAGACACAGGTAGAACACGTGAAGCTCTGAACAGACAAGCCGAGTGAGGTCAGGATCGAGATGGAGCCCTGAAGCCATACCAACATTTTGCATTCAATTTACAGTAGAACTAGTAGAAACTGTCATGTTGCAGTTGTAATAACACTTGGATTTAAAAAATGGATGCAGAAATTGAGAGAAGTGCCAAACAAAACCTTTTATCCAGTCTCTTTTCTGTGTGCTGTTTGTTTCATCTCTGTAGGTTTACCATGATGGCTCAGAGCCTGTTCCAGATCAAACGGCAGCTGGATAAACTGGGTGAGCTGATCGTGAAAGTGACCTATGAGAGTGACCCCATCCCTCTGCAGAGACCTCAGATGGAAGAACAAGTCAAATATCTAATATATCACCTCATCAAGAGGTAACACATACCGTACCACCCACATTTCAAACAACAGACTCAATGCTTTCACGGTTTACATCACACTTTATAATTAGGCACACTTCAGGCAGATGATTAAAGAAAAAATACAGAAGTGAGAAAAAAAAACATGTGGGTATAGTGTTGAATCCAAATAAAACATGGGAATTGAAAAGCACAGCTTAAAGTTTGTTACAAATTACTTTTGAGGTATAATTATACACAAAAGGAAGTCTATTAATGTTATGATTTAATTCACATTTGTAATTTTTCAAGCAAGACGTAACTATAATGCTAGATGTTTTTTAAGCTTGAATTCTGGTGCTTTCATAATGTAAGGAATAAAAAAACATGCTGTTGGAGGCAATTAATCAACTTTTTGATGGTGCAATGAAGCAGAGTTAGTGTTACCACCATCAAAGGTGGTATCACCACCTGATAGGAGCATGGGGGGGGGGGGGGGGGGGTTCTTTTTTTTCCCTCATCTTTCCTCATGTTACTACTGTGTTTCTTTTTCTTTTATCCCGGTCTTCCTGTCCTGTTTCCCCTCTGTAAGGACAGGTTGATGGTCAATTTCACTGGTAACAGTGAGAATAAAGGGTTCATTCATTAATTCAAAGTTGATTATTTCCTATAAAAGCACATCCTGAAATATTTTATTACTCTTGTACCACAGCAATTTGCCAAGAAACCTATACATTTATTTATTAATAAATGACACATAATGCTTATTTGCATTATTTAATCCACATTCACTGGATATGAGCAATTGCGCACTCTGATTGGCTACTCTACTCTACTCTAGGCTAGCAGCTCATATACCGTGAGTAGAGAAAAACAAGATGGCAGAGTGTGTTGCTGAACCAACCAAGGATGAAATTAAAACTCTACTCAAAAACAAACCCTCCAAAATTGTTATCAAGTATTTAAAAGAAACAGAAATGGCTAAAAGAATAGTTATTTCCCCCAATATCTCCTGTTCCACATTCCAGCCTAGTCAGTGGTGGTAATGCACCTTTAAGTTGGTTTGCCAACTGCCAAAAACCCCTGAAGAACAAGAAAAAGAAGACCCCCCCCCAAAAAAAAAGCAACAAAATATGGAATATTTGATGTAAGAATGTATCTTTTTTATTTTTTCAAGAATTATTATAGCATTTTTTTTCACAAATTGCTCCTGTTATTTAGCTGGTTTGTTTACATTCTAAGCGGAAATTATTTTGTTGGACATTTTGTATAAAGTTTTTATTTATCGAATTTGCAAAAAATAAAAATGCTCTGTTTCTCAAAATGCAGTGAATATGGATAGAATAAAACAGTTATTCCACTCAATCTCGTCATACACGGCTTATAGTCAACTCGGTGCTACGCGCCTCGTCGGCTATCAGCTTATGTATGACTCGATTTTGTGGAATAACTGTCCACAGACTATATTCTGTTTGTTACATTTAATGTTATGGAGCATCTGCAAAACAAGACAGTTCCTGTTACGATACAACGATACCTCTGAATGTTATAAAGGGCTGAAACTGGAGATTCTTTCCATAAAAGTCCATAATGTCTCTCCATAGAAAACTTCTCAAGATCAATGATTATTAATCTGTTTACATTGAACGTCCCTGATGGAACAAGGTGTTACTATCATGTAACAATAATGCATTAGAACAAGCACATTAATATAAACCTCTGATTTGCAGCTGTACTATTGTCAGAGCTCCTGCTGTAGAAAACTAAACACCTTCTGACCAATCACAATCAATTCAATTCAATAGTGCTCTGTTATTTTGGCTCATTTTTAAATTGATTTAAAGGTTGAGTCTGTGTTTGATTTGCAGTTCGTTTGTTGTGGAGAAGCAACCATGTATGCCAACACACCCTCAGAAACCGCTCATCATTAAAACTCAAGTGCAGTTCACCACTAAAGTCAGGTACGATTCACACCTTACTGACAACCTGCAGCAGAAATAGTACTAATTTCATAAGATGGTAAAGTACAACAAATCGGGTGTGAAAAAACACCTGGTCAGGTGTGTGACTTGGTTATTTTCCACATTCTCTTCCTGAATTCTCAGTGTTGCGCAATCATGGAAATTTGAAGAAAAAAACAAAAAAAAAAACAGAAAAAAGATGATAGTTATATCTTGTGTATTATAAGCTTACAGTTTTTATCATTTGGTAGTAAGACTTCCCTTTAATATATGCACACAAACATTGTTTCTTAAAAGTTTATTAATTAAATTATTTGTAAAATTGTAGCTTCAGATTTATAGTAACATTGTTCTGAGAATATGAACACACAACATGAACATTTGTACATAAAAGTTTATTTTAAAGCTAGTTGTTTAGTTTGTGCTGTGATGACTCCCCCCCCCCCCCCCGTATGTTATAGAGTTATTCTTCATTTTCCTGTATCTACTACTGAATATAAATTTGTTTTACATCCCCATTTCTAAAAAAAAGTTGTGAAGCTGTGTAAAATGTAAATAAAAACAATTTGCAAATCATGGAAACTGTATATTTCATTGAAAATAGTACAAAGACAACATATCAGATGTTCAAACTGAGAATTTTTTATGTTGTTTGAAAAAAACATGCTCATTTTGAATTTGATGCCAGGAATATGCTTACCACTGAGTTGTATCACCTCCACTTTTAACAACACTCTGTAAATGTTTGGGAACTGATGAGACCAATTGCTGTAGTTTTGAAAGAGAAATGTTGTCCCATTCTTGCCTGATATACAATTTCAGTTTGTCATTTTTTGCACTTCATGATGCAACAAATATTTTAAATAGGAGACAGGTATGGACTGCAGGCAGGCCAATTTAGCACCCGGACTCTTTTACTACAGAGCCATGAAGTTTTAATATGTGCAGAAAGTGGTTTGGCATTGTCTTGCTGAAAGAAGGAAGACCTTCTGTGAAAAAGATGTCATCTGGATGGCAGCATATTGCTCCAAAACATGTATAGATCATTCAGCATTAATGATGCCTTCCTAGATGTACAAGCTACCCATGTCATGTGCACAATGCACCCTCATACCATCACAGAAGCTGGCTTTTGAACTGTGCACTGATAACAAGCCGGATGATCCCTCTCCTCTTTAGCCTGGAGGACGTGGTGTCCATGATTTTGAAAAGAATTTCTACTTTTGATTCGTCAGTCCTCGGGACAATTTTCCACTTCACCTCAGTCCATCATAAAAGAGCTCAGGCCCAGAGAAGGTGGCGGTGTTTCTGGATATTTTTTATATCTGGTTTTAACTTGCATTTGTGGATGCAGTGATGAACTGTGTTCACAGACGGTGGTTTTCTGAAGTGTTCCTGAGTCCATACAGTGATTCCACTCTATGATTCCATACAGTGAGTCCACTACAGACACATCTGTTTTGAATGTAGTGTCGCCTGAGGGCCTGAAGATCACAGGCATCCAATTTTGTTTTTTGTCCTTGCCCCTTGCGTACAGAGATTTCTCCAGATTCTCTGAATCTTTTAGTGATATTATGTACCATTGATGTGATCCCCAAATTCTTTGCAATTTTACATTGAGGAATGTTATTCTTTTTGTACTATTTGCCCATGCAGTCTTTCACAGAGCAGTGAACCCCTCCACATCTTTACTTCTGAGAGACTCCGCCTCTCTTGGATGCTCTTTTTATACTCCATGTTACTGACCTGTTACCAATTAACCTAATGATTTTTTTTAACATTACACAACTTTTCCAGTCTTTTGTTGTCCCGTTCCAACTATTTTGAAATAGTTGGAAAT
The DNA here is from genome assembly GCF_027579695.1 of Neoarius graeffei. NCBI lineage: Eukaryota > Metazoa > Chordata > Actinopteri > Siluriformes > Ariidae > Neoarius > Neoarius graeffei. The sequence continues at coordinate 13,514,321 of NC_083577.1, forward strand.
AAATAGCTAGCACTAAATTTAAACTGAGCATATATTTTTCAGAAAACAATACAATTTCTCAGTTTCAACATTTCATTTGTTGTCTTTCTACATTTTCCAGTGAAATATAGGGTTTCCATGATTTGCAGACCATCACATTCTGTTTTAATTCATGTTTTACAGAGCATCCCAACTTTTTTGGAAACCTTTTTGCTTGTAATTATGCCGTTGTTCAAAGCTGTTTCTGCATATTTTTCAGATTGTTGGTTAAACTACCTGAAGTTGATTATCAGCTTAAAGTGAAGACAACATTCGACAAGTGAGTTTATTAAATGCATTTTTATTTTATTTTTAAGTGTTGTGACTTTTGTCTATAGGTCTGCCTTTAAAAACAGCTTATTTGTTTGAAATCACCCTAAAATTATAATTTAGGAATTAAAAGCTTTGAAAAAGCATGAAATTGTCTTAAATTTGAATTCAAGCAATCTCATATTTCAGTCTAGTTTCAGGCTAAGTTTAATTTGGTGTCATGTTTTTATTGTATAATGGATTACATGCTTTAAGAGGGTTAAAGCATTCTCAATTTTTTTGCACCCTGGGACTATAAAAATAAATTCCACAAACCTGCTAAATGCATGTTTATTTTATGAATGTTAATTATTAAAATATTAGCCTCATTATTCAGATTTCCACAATGATACTTTGACTATTTGTTGGTTTGAGTTGTTTTTTTTTTTTAATATTCCTGAACATTCCACTCACACAATGTAAAAATATTTATCTATAACCCACATGTTTATAGTTCATGAGGTTTGGATGAGTGACCAGCCAAAGAAGTCCATAATGAATATAATAACTTTGATAAAATTGGGTCGTAATTTCCATCAATGTACAACCAAACAAAATGGACCCCACTTTGAAAAGTACAGCTTTAAGACTAATAATTGAAGATTGGACGATTAGCGAGGATGTTATTGGTTAAACTGTGTCTAACGTTAAAGGTAGACTACCTTTCAGATTTTTATGCCTCCGCCACCGTAAGGTGCAGGAGGCATTATGTTTTCAGGTTGTCCGTCCTTGCATGCGTGCGTGCGTCCGTCCCGCAACCTTGTGAACGCGATATCTCAAAGGCTAATGAAAGGAATTTCACCAAACTTTCACCATTTGTGCGCTTTGGGACAAACATGAACTGATTAGATTTTGAGATCAAAAGGTCTAAGGTCAAGGTCACTGTGAGGTCAAATGTCTGTCCGAGAACCTTGTGAACACAATATCTCCAAGGCAAATCAAAGGAATTTCACCAAACTTTTACCATTTGTGCATTTGGGGACAAAGATAAACTGATTAGATTTTGAGATCAAAAGGTCTAAGGTCAGGGTCACTGTGAGGTCAAATGTCTGTCCGAAAACCTTGTGAACACAATATCTCCAAAGCTAATGCAAGTAATTTCACCAGGTCAAGATTACTGTGAGGTCAAATGTCCATCCCCAAATCACAACTTATTAAGGCGTGTAGTCTACCAGGCAGAGGCATCCCCATCGACGCCGTTGGCGTCGAGTTCTATCTAGTTCAAGTGTAGGTCATAAAGAATTTTCCCTGACACCCAATTATTTTTGTTTAGTGTACCGAAAGCTGCTGAATTCAAATCACAGACTTCCAATTTTATTCATTTTTTAATAGAACAATTAATGAATTTAGGGCCACGTGGCCCCAAATTCTGCACTATTTTTTCCTACTTCACCGTGACCCAATTCAAGATACTATGTCATGCATCATGTGGTGGGCTTATCCCATTGATGTAATGCATTGTGGGATACAAATTTGAAACAGAAGAGAAACATGGAGGACGTGAGTGTGTGAATGAAACGTGAAAGACCGACGACAGTAACGGAAGGCGAGAAGAAAAGGTGTTACGTTGAGAAGGAAAGGAAATGCAGGACTAAACTAATAAATATCGGTGGGCAGCGAGCACCTCAGTGTGATCAGCTGTTCGTTTAGCGACAAAATGATGTAACTGTCAATGCATGGTCAAAGGTAAACCTGCGCATACGCACACTGGCTTCTTCTGTCTGCTTGACTGTGTGAAGTGGGTGATTTCGTGCACATTATTTGCTTGGGAATCCCCTCAAATTAAATAACTTCCTAGCCACAGAATGGCCTGATATTTTGTGAGATATTACAGAAATAAACATATATCACAATGACCAGGAGGGAACTAAATTTCACAGATTTTATGACATTGAAAGGCCATCTCGCTTTAAATGGCAAGTATTGAGCCAACATACATAAACAATTTTTATGAGATATTACAGAAATCGTTCATTTTGGTGGGACTTTTGTAGACTTGAAGGAATTTCATTTTAGTGTAGACCACATATAATATGCATCCCATATAAAATGTTTTATGTCCTTCCTAAAGATTGGTTACGTACTGTTATAGAATCATTAAAATAATAAATAAAACACTTCTGATCATAAATATTTTATTTAAGGTACAATCTGTTCTCTAACCCACAGGAATGTAAGTGATACACGTGCAATCATTCTAAATATAACTCTTTTTCTGTTCCCTCTGCTCTTTCTGTACACAGGGACCTCCCAGCTGGCAAAGTGTGAGTACACACTGAAACACAAGTGAGAGCAGCAACTTCCTGTTATTTCTAGGCCAAGCCTCAGTGTGAATGTTGTTTTGTAAAGTGTGAGTGAGTGAGAGTAGACACAAACACAGCTACAGAATGTGTGGTTTAGGGGGAAACAGTTATTGAGACCGAAGGAACTTGTATCTTTTAAGAAATATTTAACAATACACTGAAGACATGCACCTACATTCATCTGTTTGCGAAGAGCTCTGAATGATTGTGTTGTGTTAAATCCATTCTCGTAACAATGCTGATTTTTGTTGTTGTTGTTGTTGTTATTGTCATCTGTAGTACCAGGCAATTCTTCATCCCCACCAACAATACGAAAGTGATGGATGTAGAAGAGTCGTCAAATGGATGCTTATCGGTGGAGTTCAGACATCTGGTATTTATTAACCCCTAAATATGTCCTTAAAGCATTCACCTGAAACAGATGTGAGTGTGGGGGTTACAAAAGTAATATCTGGACAGGATCAGATTTCCAGAAATTATTACGGTTTCATGATTGGTCCTGTTTTTTTTTTTTTTTTTAAATACTGACTAAAACATATATTTCCATCTGTTATTGTAAACCCACCATTCATCTACAGTTAGGTCCATATATATTTGGACACTGACACAAATTTTGTTTTTTTACCCGTTTACTGAAACATATTCAAGTTATAGTTATATAATGGACATGGACATAAAGTCCAGACTTTCAGCTTTCATTTGAGGGTATCCACATTAAAATTGGATGAAGGGTTTAGGAGTTTCAGCTCCTTAACCTGTGCCACCCTCTTTTTAAAGGGACCAAAAGTAATTGGACAATTGACTCAAAGGCTATTTCATGGGCAGGTGTGGGAAATTCCTTCGTTATGTCATTCTCAATTAAGCAGATAAAAGGCCTGGAATTGATTTGAGGTGTGGTGCTTGCATTTGGAAGATTTTGCTGTGAAGAAAACATGCGGTCAAAGGAGCTCTCCATTAGAGCCCTGCACTCCCGCGGGAGTCCCGCGGGACCCGCCGGAAAGCAGTGCGGCGTGGGACAAATTTTGAAAGCTCATTGCGGGCGCGGGAGTACACAATGCGGGCGCGGGCGGGAGCGGTGATAAGCTGCAGTCCCGCTAACTAAAAACGTGTTTAAAATAAAATTTATAAATTAATTTATGTCTATCATATATAATTTGTGCTGGATATTTTATTTGGCATTAATAAAAACATTTTAAGATGCCTAAATTTGCAGAGAGAGTCAGATTGCCATTGATCACCCTAACGGGCAATCCTTTGATCACTCTAATGACTCGCCGTTCACACCCAGCCTCCAGTGACCCACACTAACATGATGCCTCAATGACACCTTAGATGAGCTGGTCATCAGAATTCTGATTCTGATCCAGGAGAGGATAAATATCTCTCGTACGTTTCTGATTCCTTTCCTCTTCTGTGTTTGAGATCTCTGATCATGCCAGAAGAGCAGAGCTCCTCTACTGAAGCTCACAGTGCTTCAAAAGTAAGTGCTGCTTTAAAAAGAGGTACATTTACCGTTAAAAAGTCAGGAGTCCTGAAATCGGACATTTGGAAATCATTCTCACTCGTGTACGACGCGGAGGGAAATCAGCTGCCCTTTGCTTGCTGTGATAAGTGCCAAAAGGTTCTGACATACTATGATATTCTAGTTAGAAATGCTTTACAAATGTAAACTGGGTTAGCCTAATGTTTTGTATGGCTGAACAATAAATATACCAAATTTCCACTTGGAATTACGTGCTCGCCTGTCTTTTTTTATTGTTTATAATTATTATTATTATTATTAGAGACACTGACGAAGGCACCAGCCGAAACGTTTGTCTCCTTCTGCTGCTAAAAACAACTGAAAAGAAATGTAACTAAAAGAAGAAGTTCAAGAGTGCGATCCATCTCTCCTTTCACACTAATTATTCATAGGAGACGCACCACGGGAGAGCGCATACTTAAATGATTAGCCTACTTAAATAATTAGTATTATTAGGTCTACATGTTGCCATTTCAACATTCCGAATTCAGAAACAAGGTAAATAATAACAAACGTGAACGTGAGCTGTAGATATTTATGCTCAAATCCACTCAAAGTAGGGGGCGGGGCACCATCACGCTGTGTCAAGACAAGAACTTTCCTGAGAAATAAAACGAACGTCTGCATCATGCGGGATTTGCGGGCGGGAGCGGGACAAAATATAGCAGGCGGGAGCGGGACTGAAAATCATAATTCTTTGCGGGAGCGGGCGGGAGCGGGACTGCACAATGCGGGCGCGGGCGGGAGCGGGACAGAAAAATCCGACCCGCGCAGACCTCTACTCTCCATGCAGGTGAAACAAGCCATCCTTAAGCTGCGAAAACAGAAAAAACCCATCCGAGAAATTGCTACAATATTAGGAGTGGCAAAATCTACAGTTTGGTACATCCTGAGAAAGAAAGAAAGCACTGGTGAACTCATCAATGCAAAAAGACCTGGACGCCCACAGAAGACAACAGTGGTGGATGATCACAGAATAATTTCCATGGTGAAGAGAAACCCCATCACAACAGCCAACCAAGTGAACAACACTCTCCAGGAGGTAGGTGTATCAATATCCAAATCTACCATAAAGAGAAGACTGCATGAAAGTAAATACAGAGGGTTCACTGCACAGTGCAAGCCACTCATAAGCCTCAAGAATAAAAAGGCTAGATTGGACTTTGCTAAAAAAACATCTAAAAAAGCCAGCACAGTTCTGGAAGAACATTCTTTGGACAGATGAAACCAAGATCAACCTCTACCAGAATGATCCAATGCATACCACATCATCTGTAAAACACGGCGGAGGCAGTGTGATGGCTTGGGCATGCATGGCTGCTAGTGGCACTGGGTCACTAGTGTTTATTGATGATGTGACACAGGACAGAAGCAGCCGGATGAATTCTGAGGTATTCAGAGACATACTGTGTGCTCAAATCCAGCCAAATGCAGCCAAACTGATTTGGTCGACATTTCATAATACAAATGGACAATGACCCAAAACATAAAGCCAAAGCAACCCAGGAGTTTATTAAAGCAAAGAAGTGGAATATTCTTGAATGGCCAAGTCAGTCACCTGATCTCAACCCAATTGAGCATGCATTTCACTTGTTAAAGACTAAACTTCAGACAGAAAGGCCCACAAACAAACAACAACTGAAAACCGGTGCAGTAAAGGCCTGGCAGAGCATTAAAAAGGAGGAAACGCAGCATCTGGTGATGTCCATGAGTTCAAGACTTCAGGCAGTCATTGCCAACAAAGGGTTTTCAACCAAGTATTAGAAATGAACATTTTATTTACAATTATTTAATTTGTCCAATTACTTTTGAGCCCCTGAAATGAAGGGATTGTGTTTAAAAAATGCTTTAGTTGGCGGCACGGTGGTGTAGTGGTTAGCGCTGTCGCCTCACAGCAAGAAGGTCCTGGGTTCGAGCCCCGGGGCCGGCGAGGGCCTTTCTGTGCGGAGTTTGCATGTTCTCCCCGTGTCCGCGTGGGTTTCCTCCGGGTGCTCCGGTTTCCCCCACAGTCCAAAGACATGCAGGTTAGGTTAACTGGTGACTCTAAATTGACCGTAGGTGTGAATGTGAGTGTGAATGGTTGTCTGTGTCTATGTGTCAGCCCTGTGATGACCTGGCGACTTGTCCAGGGTGTACCCCGCCTTTCGCCCGTAGTCAGCTGAGATAGGCTCCAGCTTGCCTGCGACCCTGTAGAAGGATAAAGCAGCTAGAGATAATGAGATGAGATGAGAGATGTGTGTGTGTGTGTGTGTGTGTGTGTGTGTGGTGAACGGTTATTAGCTGGGACTTCATCTCTGCCAAAACTTAGCCAAGACACACAAAAAAGCAATAGGGCAAAGGATTTTGCAAGGGATTAGCAGCAGGCTGCCAGGTTGCTCTTTTGTGTGTAGTTGTCGATGTTGATTTTAAAAGTAACTAAGTAAATTATACAGGGAAATGAATACTTAAATATGAGTGAAAAATACTGTTTGTGTGTATATGTAAATGTAAATAAAGACAATTGCAACGGGAGCATGTGTATCGTGCCTATGTATTATAACTCTGCCCGTAGCTCCGGGCGGACCGTGCCACTGGCACCACAGGGGGGGGGGGGGGGGGGGGTGTTTTCCCAAACGTCAACATTAACTTAAACAATCCCATAACATCTCCCCTTTTTTAGATAAAAACTTTTGCCTTCTTTCTTCTCCCCCCCTCTTTTTTTTTTTGTAATCAGCAAAATTGGTGAACTGGTCCCAATGAGGTGCTGACTAAAAACAATGAAAAAAAATAAAAAATAAAAAATAAACATTAATAGAGGCAAACTACTAATGGTAAACAAAACAGGTTCACAAGTTCAGTCTGCTTAGCGTTCTGACCAGTCTGCCACTGGATGTCCTGTGCTCTGGCACAGGAGGTGGATGGTTCAGCGGCTGGTGCAGGTCAGTCTCGCTGTGTGCAGAATCACCCGAGGGCTGGTTCAGGGCACTTCGCCGGAGTGGCCTGACAGGAGTGACTTCCTGGACCCCCGTGACACCACCAGTGTTGTGATCCGTCATGTCAGGTTGTCGGTTAACGGATGGGCTGCTGTGCTGCATATGCTGTTGCCCAGGAGCAGGGCTGGTCACTACTCTTTCTGCTGGCCGCAGGTCCACACGGTTGCGCCGGTAAAGGGTCCCCTCGACGTCCACGAGGTATGACCTGGGACCGACTTGTTGCAGGCAAACTCCCCGCCTCCATTTACCGGTCCTGTCTCCAGGCAGGGGCTTCATCCTTATGTCCTCGCCAATACACAGCTCAGGAAGGTCCCTGGCCGCCCTGTCGTACCAGAACTTGGCTGTCTGGTGTTTTGTCCTCAGCTGCTCTGGAACTCCAGTGACCACACTTGGCCCAAGAAGTGTGTCAGTGACAAGTAGTGGGGTTCTTAGTCTTCAAGACATCAGTCTCTGTGCTGGACTACTATGCATGCCCTCTGTCGGTGTGTTCCTCCACTGCAAGATGGCCAACCATGGGTCACCACCCGCACTAGCTGCCTTCTTGCACAAGTTTTTTACAATCTTCACAGCTGACTCGGCTTTGCCATTAGATTTCGGGTGCCTTGGTGAAGACTTGACATGGTCAAAGTCCCATTCTCTTGCAAACCTCCTAAATGTCTCACAATCAAACTGAGGACCGCAGTCTGTTATCACTCGATCAGGCTGTCCGTGTCGAGCAAACTGTGCCTTGCATCTCCGCACTGTGGTTTCAGATGAGAGGTCTGGGAGCAGTTCGATCTCCCAGAAGTCTGAGTAGTGGTCAACCACGAGCAAGAAGTCTTTGCCTGCTTGTTTGAATAAGTCCATGCTGAGGATCTGCCATGGCCGTGTTGGAAGTGCATGCGACATCATCGTCTCTTTCTGTTGCTCGTGTGCATATTCATTACATGCTGAGCACTGGCTGACATGGTCTTTGATCTCACCTTGCATGTTGGGCCAATACAGTGTCTCCTTTGCCTGCCTGTAACAGGCATCTCCACCCACATGGCTGGCGTGTATGCGCGTCAACATTTCTGCACGCAGTGATTTTGGGATGATCACCCGCTGGCTCCGGAAAAGTACTCCGTCCTGCACGCTGATCTCGTCCCTGAACGTCCAGTATTCTCTGATGGCCAGTGGCGTGTCGTCCCTCAGCTCTGGCCATCCCTGTAGCACTGCCGCTGTCAACAATTGCAGGGTTTCGTCCACAGCAGTGTGTTGTCTGATCTGAGTCAGGCGCCGGTTGGTGACATTCAAATAGCCTGCCTGGTTGATATGTTGTGCATCATCCTGCACCCTCTGCAGGCTGCAGACCGTGTGTCTATTGTACTCTGTGTCTGTCCCCTGTGGTGAGGCCGTGGCTCTGCTTAATGTGTCACTAATATGCATATCTGGCCCTGGCTTGTACACAACCCTGAGGTTGTAGTTCTGGAGTGAGAGCAGCATGCTCTGGAGCCGCTTGGGCGCAGTAAGGAGCGGCTTACTGAAGATGGCAATGAGTGGCTTATGATCGGTTTCTGCCGTGATCTCCCCACGGCCATACAGGTAATAATGGAAGCGCTGGCATGCAAAGACAATACTCAGGCACTCCTTTTCGATTTGTGCGTAATTTTGTTCCGCTTGAGTCAGTGCTCTCGACGCATACCCCACTGGCAGGCCTTCCTGGAACAGACAGCAGCCAAGACCCTTTTGGCTTGCATCACTCTGTATGGTCACTGGCTTGGCCACGTCATAGTACTTGAGGATTGGAGCTGTGGTGACGAGGCGCTTGATCTCCTCAACTGCAGCATCGTGCTTGGGTAGCCAATGCCATGGGACGTCTTTGTCCAACAGCCTTCGTAGGGGCTCGCATATCTCAGAGAGCTGTGGCATGAACCTCGCCAGGTATGTAACGAAGCCTATGAATCACTGGACCCCCTTGGCATCTGTGGGGCGTGGCATCTGCTGAACTGCCCTGATTTTCTCTGGATCCGCTCTGAGCCCGTCTGCCGATAGAATGTGCCCATGGAACCTGACTTCTCTGACTGAACTGCAATTTCTTTAGACTCAGCCGCAGCTTGACCTCCCTGCACCTCTCCATGAGCGCTATTAGCTTTGCATCATGGTCCTGTACGGCCTCTTCATCCAACTCTCCACAGCCGACGATGAGTATGTCGTCTGCGATTGGCTCCACCCCGCTGAGCCCCGATAGTAGCTCGTGCTGCTTTCGCTGGTATATTTCTGGGGCCACTGACACTCCAAATGGCAGTTTTAACCAGCGTTTCCTGCCCCAGGGTGTCCAGAAAGTGGTTGTGTAGCTGCTTTCTTCATCCAGTCTACACTGCAAAAAAGCGTCACGTGCATCTACAAGGGTGAAAATGCGAGCCTTGGGCAGTTTGTGTAGCACATCCTCGAGTGTCGGCATTATATAATGCGACCTCTTCAATGCAGCATTTAGTGCCTTGGGGTCTATGCATATCCTCAGCTTCTCTGGCTGTCTGACAATTACCATGTTGCTAATCCACTCTGTTGGATCTGACACAGAGACCAGGTGACCCCCTCTTTCATACTTGTCCAACATCATCCTTGACCGCATCCTTTAGCGCCACTGGCACGTTGCGTGGGGAAGCCTGCACCGGAGGTACATTTTTGTCTAGCTCAAAATGAACCTCCCCTGGGAGTGATTCAACTGGGCCATTGAACACGTCGTTGTAAGTCTGCACGAAGTGCTGTCTAGTTAGTGGCACTGGGCTGCTATGCCCTACTGCTAGGAGCTCCTCTGGGATGGTGGACTGCACCAACCCGAGTCGCTCGCAGGTGTCACCCGACAGCAGCGGCCTTTGCCTGCTCTTTACTATCTCGAATGTCAGCTCATGGGCTTTCCCTTTCACTACACTCTCCGTTTTGAAAATGCCATAAGAGCGAATTGATTGGCCAGAGTACAGAACCAACCTGGTTTGGCTGGGCAGTAGTTTCGTCCCGGGCGCCAGCCTCCTCATGTCTGCTAAGCTCATTACATTGCATGTCGCGCCCGTGTCCAGCTGGCATCTTTGAAACACTCCGTTCATCTTGATATTGGCAAACCATTTTTTTCCACATCCTTGAACTGCACCTGAGCTCTTCACCATGTATATGTGAGCCTCATCATCCTCTGCATCTTCAGTGTCTGCCACATTGAGCCGTCGAGTGTTTTGTTCTTTCCTCATGCACACTTTTGCAAAGTGATTTGCTGTTCCACAATTGCGACAGTTTTTTCCATATGCTGGGCAGAACTTTGATGCCCGCTTGTGTGCACCTCCACAAAATCTGCAAGCAGTATTGTCATTTGCACGCATTACTTGCTGTTGAGGCCTATCAGAGTGTTCCTGCCTGGTTTGGACTCGTGGCTGACGGCCATCTGTTGCATTGACTGCCTCCACTGGTCTCTCCTGTGTCATTGCCTTCATTCTCAAATCAGTCATCTCTGCCGCCCGACATATCTCTATTGCTGAGGTCAGGGTGAGGTCTCTCTCTCTTAGCAGGCGGCGGCGCACACTCTCATCACACACACCTAGGACCACTCTGTCTCTTATTAATTCCCTAAGCTGTCCGTACTCACAGGAGCCCGCCTTTTCCCTCAGCCTTGTCACGAACGCATCGATGGGCTCCCCTTCGTCTTGCTTACAGTTGCCAAAAACATATCTCTCAAATATGACATTTTTAGCAGGCTTGAAATACGTTTCAAGAGCATTGAGAATGACATCCACATCCTTTCCTTGTTCGGCTGTAAGTCCCAAATTATGTTTGTATATGTGTCGGCACTCGCTGCCCATCAGTCTCCGCAAGGTTGCTGCTTGTACCTCCTTCTCTTTCTCTTTCAATCCGGCAGCAAGCATGTAGTCTTCAAATTCAGCTCTGAAGTCATCCCAGTTGCTTGCAAGGTCTCCTGTCATCTTCATCTCTCCCGGTGGTGGTATCCCAGATGCCATGGTGAGTAGTTGTTAGCTTAGCCCGCTGCTAACAGTGACTCTTCAACACATCTTCAACTTCTGCTCCGATCACTATTTTCGTCTGATATACTCTGTGTAAGTATCTGTGTAACTATCCAGTATAGGTTCTAGGTACTTCTGACACCATGTTTGTGTGTATATGTAAATGTAAATAAAGACAATTGCAACGGGAGCATGTGTATTGTGCCTATGTATTATAACTCTGCCCGTAGCTCCGGGTGGACCATGCCACTGGCACCACAAGGGGGGGGTGTTTTCCCAAACGTCAACATCAACTTAAACAATCCCATAACAAATACTGTGGCGAGCGTGTGTGGAAGAAGAGTCTGGAGACAGAAATCTTAGTTTCTTGGTCATTAGCCTGTGCTACTTGCTCTCAATAGCACTGGCTTGACCGCTTTATTAGCATTCACGAACACTACTGATGAATGCTACACCAGCTGGAAGGTGACTTCACTGCTGCACTGACAACACGACTCACAATTAAGCTCACATTGGTCTTTCAGTAGGCTTAGGGCGATAAATTTTTGGTCCCTCCCAATATAAATCAAAATCTGATTGGTTAATTCATCTGTCACTTCCTCCATAAACATACAGGTCCTTCTCAAAAAATTAGCATATTGTGATAAAGTTCATTATTTTCTGTAATGTACTCATAAACATTAGACTTTAATATATTTTAGATTCATTACACACAACTGAAGTAGTTCAAGCCTTTTATTGTTTTAATATTGATGATTTTGGCAAAAAAGTAAAGGAAAACCAAAAATCCCTATCTCAAAAAATTAGCATATTTCATCTGACCAATAAAAAAAGTGTTTTTAATACAAAAAAAGTCAACCTTCAAATAATTATGTTCAGTTATGCACTCAATACTTGGTCGGGAATCCTTTGGCAGAAATGACTGCTTCAATGCGACGTGGCATGGAGGCGATCAGCCTGTGGCACTGCTAAGGTGTTATGGAGGCCCAGGATGCTTCGATAGCGGCCTTAAGCTCATCCACAGTGTTGGGTCTGGTGTCTCTCAACTTCCTCTTCACAATACCCCACAAATTCTCTATGGGGTTGAGGTCAGGAGAGTTGGCAGGCCAATTGAGCACAGTAATACCATGGTCAGTAAACCATTTACCAGTGGTTTTGGCACTGTGAGCAGGTGCCAGGTCGTGCTGAAAAATGAAATCTTCATCTCCATAAAGCTTTTCAGCAGATGGAAGCATGAAGTGCTCCAAAATCTCCTGATAGCTAGCTGCATTGACCCTGCCTTTGATAAAACACAGTGGACCAACACCAGCAGCTGACATGGCACCCCAGACCATCACTGACTGTGGGTACTTGACATTGGACTTCAGGCATTTTGGCATTTCCTTCTCCCCAGTCTTCCTCCAGACTCTGGCACCTTGATTTCCGAATGACATGCAAAATTTGCTTTCATCCGAAAAAAGTACTTTGGACCACTGAGCAACAGTCCAGTGCTGCTTCTCTGTAGCCCAGGTCAGGCGCTTCTGCCGTTGTTTCTGGTTCAAAAGTGGCTTGACCTGGGGAATGCGGCACCTGTAGCCCATTTCCTGCACATGCCTGTGCACGGTGGCTCTGGATGTTTCTACTCCAGACTCAGTCCACTGCTTCCACAGGTCCCCCAAGGTCTGGAATCGGCCATTCTCCACAATCTTCCTCAGGGTCCGGTCACCTCTTCTGGTTGTGCAGCATTTTCTGCCACACTTTTTCCTTCCCACAGACGTCCCACTGAGGTGCCTTGATACAGCACTCTGGGAACAGCCTATTCACTCAGAGATTTCTTTCTGTGTCTTACCCTCTTGCTTGAGGGTGTCAATGATGACCTTCTGGACAGCAGTCAGGTCGGCAGTCTTACCCATGATTGCGGTTTTGAGTAATGAACCAGACTGGGAGTTTTTAAAAGTCTCAGGAATCTTTTGCAGGTGTTTAGAGTTAAGTCATTGATTCAGATGATTAGGTTAATAGCTCGTTTAGAGTACCTTTTCATGATATGCTAATTTTTTGAGATAGGAATTTTGGGTTTTCATGAGCTGTATGCCAAAATAATCAGTATTAAAACAATAAAAGACCTGAAATATTTCAGTTGGTGTGCAATGAATCTAAAATATATGAAAGTTTAATTTTTATCATTACATTATGGAAAATAATGAACTTTATCACAATATGCTAATTTTTTGAGAAGGACCTGTACACTGCCATGGCCTTCTGTCCCGGCAATGAAGTCCTCACCAATGTGTGAGCCAGCTTTAAACTCTTCCCAGCCTAGAGACAACAAACAGAAAAATCTCATTGGATAACTCTATTTTAATGTTTTCAGGACAGTAACCTTTTCATTTCTGAAGCAAATTTGATAGAAAATGGGGACACATTAGAATTCGAAGAAAATAATTATAATGAAATTATGAAAGATATATAAGTGGAGCTCCTGATGAATGTATGAGCAAAATATTTGCAAGGGCACAAAATCAACCTGAATAGGATAATATTATTATAGCATATGATCCATTGAATTGTGTAGTGTCATGTATTTCACATCAATAAACTGCAGCATTGTATTGTGAAATTGATTTATTTTCCGTAAAATATGTTAGTAAATAATCACATTATTTTTTAAAAAGCAAATTAAAAATAAGCGCTGGATAAAAACCCATCTATCTTATGTAAATAAAGATACAAATTTTGTTGTCCTGTGGTCAAGTGTTTAAGATACGTTGCCTTGCACTTACGATCAGGTTCCCTGTGGTGGTACATGTTCTTTGTTTGTACGGTCACAAAAGCCATCAAAAATCAGGTCGATGTTTTACCATATTCTCTTAAGTATCAAGCTTGGCTATCAACCTGTGATTTGAAGAGCTGCTTTTGCAGAAAATTAATCAGCACTTTCTGAATTTTGAATTCAACAGCACTCTGGTATAATCCAAATAAACATATCAATAAACATTTTGAAAATTGTTAGTTGTCTTAATGAAGACAAATCGCATTTTACACTTTTTTGCATATTGGACTACTATGGAGCCATTGTAAGTTAATGTCTCTCTTCTCAACAGCAGCTGAAAGAGAAGAAATGTACAAATGGAACCAAAGGAAATGAGGTAAGAAGAGTTCTGATGGAAGAGCAAGTCTTTTCAGCCTTCTCCTTCTGCATTGTCTCTCTGAAAGAGCAGAGTGAAGTGTTTTTGTGGAAAGTGTCATGAGTTTACAATGGTAATAAAGCTCATGTGAAGTATTCAAGGAACTGTATTTGTCCTTTCCAGGGTCCACTCACAGTGACGGAGGAGCTCCACTCACTCAGCTTTGAGGCCATGCTGTGTTTACAGGGACTGGATATTGACCTGGAGGTCTGTTTTGATTATAGATAAGATCAGATGGCAGTAGTGGCAGTAAACTTCATATGTATAAAGATGAAACGATGTTGTATTTCGAGTTTTTGTAAAACTTGGTTACAGCTGAGGACTCCTTCCATAAATGTGAAATAAACATCTCTTTTCTTGAAGAAAACATCACCATAGGAACAATTACACACTTTTTTTTAAAGCCGTACAAGTTCCTGTGAATTAGCTGTTACTACAGAAATGATAATATTAGAATGAATGCATTAATGAACATGTGGTTTGCAGCTGCACTGCTGCCAGAACTGCTGCTATAGACAATTAATTAACAGAATTCACCATCACTGTGGTATAACAATTTAATGGCCAAACAATTTTATTTGCAGGAACATACAGATTTTGTATTAATAATGCTGACATTAAGTGTTGAGAATCAAATTTCTCAACTTGCAAGTATTTAGAGCTGCATGATATCTGATTTATTTTTTTTCTTTCTGTTTCCTCCTGTACTTTGGTTAAATAAATAAATCTTTGCGATCAATCCTTACGTTCACTGTTGAGCTGCAATGCTGATTTAATATTTAAAAGTAAGTGGAAATGATTTTATAATTTTAAAGGGTACCATATTCAGCAGTTATCCCAGCAGGTGCTGAGTGACAACTGACCAGGAACGTTCATTACTCAGAAGTCTGGCATGGCAGTGTTGTTGTCTGTCTGGTTTTGCCGTGATTAGCACCCGAAATCTTTGTTTTGGTAGATAATAGGTTTGATGACTTGTATGTGCATCTTGCCTACAGTATGTCCTCAAAAAAAAAAATTTACAAAGCTTAAGATATAAAAACATAAAGATACTAAAAATCATATTATAGACTACAAGAGAGACTTGAATGTGTGTGTGTTTTTCTGAAAACCTTTTTCTAGACCTGCTCCCTGCCGTTGGTAGTGATCTCCAATGTCAGCCAGCTGCCTGCAGGCTGGGGCTCAGTCATGTGGTACAACCTACTGACGGATGATCCAAAGGTGAGATGTAAAAACATACAGCATTGAGCAGCTCGGTTCTATGCAAATGTTCTGTGTGATAAGATCAGTATCAGGGTTATCCTGATACTGATCTTATCACACAGAACATTTGCATAGAACCGAGCTGCATGAAACAGCCAGGTAAATGAGGACCTGCCATCCATAACTGCTTCCCTATAACCTGAACCTTCCCTGAATAAACGTTGTTGTTCCTTGATGTGAGACACTAACAGTTAACACAGTAATGTTTAACAATGCACATCATAACCAATCCTCACCAGCTGATTCCTTGTGTTTAAACTTGTGCATTTATGCAAATTAAGCTTGATCTAATTAAATATGCATTTGTAATAAAATCAATATATGACATGCCATGATTGTGAAGTGGGCAGAGCTTAAACCCTTCTTCAGAGTTATTAACTTTCAGATAATTTCTCATCATGTTGTTTCCTTTTCTTTTATCCCTGTCTTCCTGTCCTGTTCCCCCTCTGTAAGGACAGGTTGATGGTCAATTTCACTGGCAACAGTGATAATAAAGGGTTCATTCATTCATTCATTCATTCATAATGCGGTATTTTATTTTAACGCAGTACTTTCAGTACACTTTTCTGTTGCATTTTAACTTTTTGCCCTCCATTTTCTCCCCAATTTGGTCACCTGACGGTTCTCACCCCCCCATCCAGCTCTCCACTATCAAGTCAAGTTTATAGCGCTTTTAACAATAAACATTGTTACAAAGCAGCTTTACAGAATTTGAACGACTTAAAATATGAACTAATTTTATCCCTAATTTATCCTCAATGAGCAAGCCTGTGGCGACGGTGGCAATTAAAAACTCTCTCAGATGACATGAGCAAGAAACCTCGAGAGGAACCAGACTCAAAAGGGAACCCATCCTCATTTGGGCAACAACAGACAACATGACTATAACATGAACAGTCCTAACATAAAGTCAGCTTCGTTGATGCTATAAACCCCCCACCAACGGAAACCCGAGCGCAAAACCGTTCATGACAACCGTAGTCCCAAAGTCAGCAAGTCAACTGCAGTCCTAAAGTCAGCAAGTCAACTGCAGTCCTAAAGTCAGCAAGTCAACTGCAGTCCCCAGCCACAAAAGCACCACTGCAAGAGTCCAGAGCATCCTCCAGGCAAGACCCCCGACTGTCCACATGGGGCCGCCTTCCACAGGAGCGATGCGATGAGACTCCAACCAGACACGGGGCACCAAGATGGATCAGGCAGGTACGAGGAGCAGAAGAGGTCAGCATCTCGATCCCAGGACCGACATGTAACTCAGAGGGACAGATTTGGGGGGGGGGGGGAAGAGAGAGAAAACACAGGTTGTTAGGTATGCCCAGTGTTACCTGAATAAGTAGGAACAGTATACATATTGCACTGAGTACAAGCAGGGACTCCGGCAACTAACTATGACAGCATAACTAAAAGGGGAGAGCCAGAAGGTAACACAGGCATGAGGGAGCCCCGGGACATAAAGCAGCCAGCCACTACACTGTCAACAAACTCGAGTGAGCAAGCGAGTGGGGACTGACAGCATCCATACATCCCAGTTTACCAAAACACTCTATGTCTGAGGACCCTCCAGACCTTTATCTCATAAACACCATTAACAAAAGGCTTGACTAAATAGATATGTTTTCAGCCTAGACTTAAACGGTGAGACTGTGTCTGATTCCCGAACACTACTTGGAAGGCTGTTCCATAACTGTGGGGCTTTGTAAGAAAAGGCTCTGCCCCCTGATGTAGCCTTCACTATACGAGGTACCAGCAGATAGCCTGCACCTTTTGATCTACCGGTAAGTAAGCATGGCGGGTCATAGAGGAGCAGAAGTTCACTCAGGTACTGTGGCACGAGACCATTCAGTGCTTTAAAGTCAACAGTAGTACTTTATAATCAATATGAAATTTGATTGGGAGCCAGTGCAGTGTGGATAAGACAGGGGTCATATTTTCTAGTTCTAGTAAGGACTCTTGCTGCTGCACTATCATCTGACAGCTACCACCTGGGGAGTGTTAAGGGTCATGTGCTTCCTCTGAGATACATGAAGCTGACCTCCATGTATTTTCAAACACTTGCTCATGCTAACACACTCAGATCAAAGCTCTGTCTTCTCTCTTCTGCATATATGACTCAGATACTCCTTTTCTACCAACAGAGAACGGGTTCCATTCTTGTTTGCACATTGTAAATTGATTTCGAACCTGAAAAGTTGGTTCCCAGCTGGAACCAAAATATAGCTGGTTCTTCCAGTGCAAACTGTGATGATATCAGTAGGTGTGTCATTAGTTTGGAGAGGAAGCAGAGCACAGTGATGGAGAACACAATGGAAAAGGAAACATCTTTAGAAAAAATGGACCATAAACAAATATCCTTAATAACAGAATAAAAGCTCACAGGTAATTAATGTGATCTGCCATTTTGCTACTACTGTTTACTCACGTTGTGAACTGTGCCCCGCCCTCTGTTCATGATGCATCCTTGATTACAACGGTTCTGCTCAAAACTGGTGAAAATGTGGGCCAGTTCTCTAGCTGGCACCAAGGTTCAAAGAATTCTAAATGAAACTGGTTCAAGAACTCGTTCCCTGTTGGTCAAAAAGCGGTAGAGACTCCCATGATTGGCTAGTGCCACTGTGATTGACAGGGGAGACAATGTTCCCCTCCCACCCAGTGAGCACGGACAGTTTTCCTCTGAGTTTGGCGTCACTGGGATTTGAACTTGGGATTGGGGTACCGCCAAGTTTTGATGTTTAAATTATTTAGAAATCTGAAATATGACCAAAATTGTCATTTCTACCTGTAGCATCTGGCCTTAAAGAAAAGCACAGATTGTCCTGACATGACCCTAAATGTTGAGCATTGCAAGTGAAACTATGTCACTGTGTTTTCATTTTTGAGATGTGTGCATGATGACATGGTGACCTCATTTCATTTTTGTCTTGACAGTTTATATACAGGGTGGGTGGTTAGCACTGTCACCTCACAGCAAGAAAGTTCTGGGTTCAAGCCTCATGGCTGGCTTTCTGTGTGGAGTTTGAATGAATGAAGCGACTTGTCACTAGTCACAAGTACCAGCGAAATTGGCCATCAACCCGTCCGTACATATACACATACATACAATTGACACAGGGGGAGTAGACAGGACAGGAAGACAGGGATGAAAAATACAGAGTAACATGAGGGGAGGGAAGGAGAAAAAAGCAACCCCCACACTATGCTCCTGTGGGGAGTACAGTGTGGGAACATTAAAAAAAACACCTCAGCACATAAGCACAAAATAACACAGTACACTTTACAACATGAAAACTCAGGAGTCGAGGGGTGAGGGTGGGGGCAATCATGGGAGGGGGGAGGGGCAGAGGTATAGGTAACCCAGTGCAAACGAGCAGTCCGGTCTGCAGCCATGACAGGTGCTCCCCCAGCTTGTCACACTGGCGGTAAAAAGCGGTGACCTTGGGAAGTGGGGGAAGGAATGCAAGAGCGTCTCACTGCAGTGATCTTCAGGGGGAGTTGTTGTCCCAGCAACGGCCTTGGCCAAGGCCAGTGCTGTCTTAGGGAGCCGAAAGCAGATAAGATTGGGATTGTTTGGTCTTGGGGCGAGTAGACGCATTCTTTTACAAGACTACTCTGTTTGTCCATTCTGGTCTCCGAATTGATCTATTTTCCTTTGCAAAGCCAAAAGCTTCTCCATGATGTTATCCATGTTGCAGTTCAAGTTCTAATAGCCACAGTCTGAGTGCCGACAGCTCTGCCCACCACTTCAATCATGTTGGGCAGCTTTATGGGGCTTTGGACAGCTGTCACCGTTTTCTGATTTCCTCGATACACCAGGGCAATGCCTAATCCAATCAGCATTGGCTCAAGCTTCCCCTGGGACCCTGATGGATAAACGCTATTAACAATGGATGGACTTCTACACAAATGACTGAATTTTATTTTAATCTGAGAATTGGTTTGGAAACATTAGCTGCAATTGATTTAATCATTTTCAGAATGAAATGTGGATTTTAGCTTTTATTTCCACAAACAATTGTTCACAAAATAAACAGCCTTTTCTGTTATTAATTATAGAGGCCAATTGGGAATATGTGGTTAAACATGCTAACATTTTATTGGACAATGAATCTAAATCTCTTAATGTTTGTTTTTCTCTCTGTCTCTCTCCATGATGTTGTGATGTTGTTTGTAGAACCTGGCGTTCTTCAGTAACCCACCCAGAGCCAGTTGGAGCCAACTCTCAGAGGTCATCAGCTGGCAGTTCTCAAGCTTTGCTGGTCGTGGGCTTAATAAAGAGCAGCTGAGCATGCTGGGAGATAAACTTCTGGGTCAGTCATGCACTCTCATCAATGAAAACTTTACTGAATTTAAATTTATGTATCAAGGAATGAATCAGAGAGAACATCTTTTTTCAGAATATTTTTTGGTACTCCCCAATACTGATACTGTTACTCAAATGAGTAACCTAGTCAATATTACTCAATCAGGGATGTCACGGAATGGTTATTTATCACGGTTTATCTTTAAAAAGTTGTCATAAAAAGTACACACCAATGTTCATGCTACTAGGTTCGTTCTTGGCTCGTTCAACTCATACTGAGTTGATCTGTATAAAAATGAACTGTGTTAACTACCTACATTACGTCACTGTCAGGTCAAAACCTGCTATGTGACATTTTTCCTTTTTTACAGGAGACGTAAAAAACTGAATAAAACTCTGAAATAACAAGCTGAGAAGCCAGTAAAAGTTTACTTGTTCTGTTATTAGCTTTTCTAATTAGCATAAATGGAAGCACGAGGTCAAAATTTACCAATCAGCATAGAGAACCCAATTTGACCTAAATTGTCACATAGCAGGTTTTGAACTGACAGCGACGATTAGTTAGTTGGGATGGAGTACGGTTGCAGTGGAGAAGAGTCGGCTTTGCTTCACTTTATAAAAGTACTGCTGTAAAGAAAAGGACAGAAAAAAGGACATTGTTAATGTCTCTGAATTCCTTGTTGTCAATGACCAATAGCAGCTGATCATCAACAAAAACTTGCTGGGTAAGAGCTGTTATTTTCAATCACCTTGTGTTGTCTGAGCATTTTTAAATTGCATTTAGCAGATGCTCTTATCCAGAGCAACATACAACATACCCAGAACATCCTGGGGTGCAGTTGGGAGTTCAGATGCTTTTCCCAAGGGCACTTCAGCCATTCCTGTTGGTCTATAGAATTGAACCAACAACCTTTGGGTCCCAAAGCTGCTTCTCTAGCCATTACGCCATGGCATAGCATCTGAGATTTTTTTTTTAACAATTAGTGTGAGTAACTGTGTACACTACCAGGCTGATACTTGATTCCAGGATGGTTATTGATGGATCCCTGAGCTTTCATGTGTCCAAAATCTTAGAAAACAGGTAGTGAAGTGATATAATGTATAAGAACTTTAAAAAAAAGAAATACCTGAAGATTACAGTGCATGTTCATCAAATTCAATCAAATGCAGTGAGATGTGTCTTAATATATCAGTAATAGAAATGGAATAACAAGATATCTGTATGTTTCTTATCTGTACATTCTATATGTGTAGTCATGGCACAGGTTCAATCTGTATGTGTGAACTTGCTGAGAATAGCATGGAATGTAAAGACAGTAGAACATGTCTTGGCATGTCCTAGGATAAAGCTGAATGTTTTTCCCCCTACAATATTTTTGTTGAGCATTCTTTGTGAATGAACACATAATATCCTGAATGTATTTCACAATCATGTACTCTTAATCATTCTGTTTAAAGGTCAACACGCCTCATATAATGACTGTCAGGTGTCTTGGTCAAAATTCTGCAAGGTATGTCCTCGCTTCTGACTCCCACTGGCTTTTATAGCTATAGAATATCGTAAAAAGTCGTGAAAAATACTTCATTTGGAATAAATTTAAGATTGTAGGCATTCTAGGCTATAAGTATTATTCTGGAGTATTTTTGTACAAAATGTTAGAATTTGTATAAGACACAGTGGCAGAGTGTGTGTGTGTGTGTGTGTGTGTGTGTGTGTGTGTGTGTGTGTGTGTGTGTGTGTGTGTGTGTGTGTGTGTTAAAATAAGGAGAAATATTCTATCCACATTCACTGGATATGAGCAATGGCGCGCTATGATTGGCTACTCTACTGCTAGGCTATCCGCTTATATACCGTGAGTCAGTGGCGGAACAACTGCACACAAGGCCCCGGGGCAAAACACCAATCAGGCCCCCCACATGGCGAAATTGCAAACAAACAAATTAGAAGGCTTGTGGCATATAGGCCTACTCAGGCTATATCTAACAAAAAGCAGTTTTTAAGAACGTAGCCTTTGGACTTAGCCATGGCGAAATTGCAAACAAACAGAAGGCCTGCGGCATATAATCAGGCTATATTAGAACAGAACTTGCTCAAATTTTTATTATTATTATTATTATTATTATTATATTTTTTTATAGGCCTACATAGCCTGTATTTTCCATTCTTTTTTTTATTATTTTCCAAATAGACACTAAACAACAACAAAAAAATCCAGCAATCATGAATGATACACCCTCATTGTGTAAGCACGTCTTCAACTACAAAGCCGACACGGAAACCTGCGTTCGTCATTAAAAAGGCATTCGACGCACCTTGCGCTCCGCAAAGTCGTCGACTATTTGAGGGATGTTAAGCGCTCTTGCTCGCTCATTCTCAATTGATAAAATGGCCAATCCACAGAGTCTCTTTCGACCCATTGCGCTCCTGAGATAATTTTATCAATTTTAATTTGGAGAAAGAGCGCTCTGCTGTCGCAACTGAGACGGGGAGAGTGAGAAAAAGCAAGAAGGCCGCGCACACCTCACTAAATGTAGAAGTTACTGCTGGATGATCTACTACCAGCAACTTGGCCAGGCTAAGCACAGATGTGTGTCACGCTATCTGCTCCTTGAAACAAGCCCTAAATGACACTATTTGACCAGGAAAGCTGGAGTCAATATCCTGACTATAGTGATCACACAGTCAACGGGCCACTTTGTACGGTATAGCTCCTCGTCCTTGGCATGCTGGAGCGTATTTAGATGAATAGCCTCAAATAAATGAGCAGTCTGATTTAAACTGATAAACCTTTGTGACAGCTGCTGAATGATTACATCAAGGCATGCATAGAACACATTCACCCGAAAATAATGTTCTGCATTGGAAAGCCGACTGTCTTTGCTAAGGTGATCAAAGTGGCGCTTCACTTTTTTCAACCTGGTGGCTACAAATTGCGTTAGACTGCCCAATTTCACAGCCAATGCTAGAGTGGAAGCCTTTGCCTCATCAAACTGCTCCCTGTACTCCTGTAGAGTTCGTACAGCATTTTGCAATAATGCAGACGCTTTGAGATCAGTGGTCTTCTCCTGCAGTAACTTTGAGATGGCATTAGTGCACTCCAAAATCTTTGTCTGAAGGCTAATTAAAAATATGAACTGAAATTTAGTAATGGCCTATAAGTGCATCTGCTTCAGCTCGTTCATTTGTTTTCTCGCTTGTAAGTGAGAGCTTGTCGAGAGCTTTAATGACGTCTCCATATCTGTACTTTAACGCAACAAGCGCATCGTAGCGGGAGGACCAGCGGGTTGGGCAGAGGCGTTTCAAGGTTATGTCCCTGCTCTCTGGGCTCAATAAGTCACCAAGTAATGCCCATCTCTTAACACTGTTGGCAAAAAAGTTGTACAGTTGTTCAACCACATCATAAAACTGTCTAATCTCTGGGATAGTTTTGACAGAATCATTCAGTACCAAATTCAGACAATCAGCTGCACAGTGCACATACAAAGCAAGGGGCTCCCACTCCGCTATTCTCGCTTAAACACCAGAATAAATTCCGCTCATGTTCGCTGCGCCGTCATAACCCTGTCCACGGCATCTGGAGAGATCTAAGCCATTCCCTTCAATGCAGCTAATAATTCGGCCCGCCAGTTCAGAAGCGGATGTGTTCACAGTTATCTCGAATCCAAGAAAAGCCTCAACTATCCTGATATCTGTAGCAACACCCATTTCGTCTCGATCAATTAAAACATACCTGAAGACCTGGCTCAGATGATCGTGCTTTGCTACATATTGAGTGGTGTCCATAATGATGGAATAAAATGGAGATGCATTTATTTCATGGACTATGTTGCTGTTGACTTTCTGTGATAATATATAAATGATCTCATCCTGAGATATTTAACTGATCCCTCGGGCCGGCTGATCGGTTCTTTCAGGACAGGATCGTAGCGGGCCAACAGTTCAATGATGGACAAAGTTTCCTGCGTTCCCCTGCCCAATGGACTCTCAGTATCCCCTAAATGCCATGTTACATGACGCTAAGGTCAGTGTGACATTCACAATGCGCTCTAACACTTGCCTCCAAAAGTTAGCCGCATTACGAACATCCCTCTCCATATCAGCATTTATTGTACCATGGAGTTTCCACTGCTCATAGACTACACACACATCGAGGTGGATCTGGGTAGATTCATGCACTGCAATTTTGGAGGAGATATGTTTCCAATCTCTAACTCCGTTTACCCAGGCATTATTGTAGGAGGGGGCTTGACGATTGGCAAAAAGCCAGCAAGGCTCGCAATATGCACAGTCAAGCTTGGGCGAGTAGCATAACCAGCTTCGTGGAAGTTTAATAGCAGCTTTAGTGACAGATGTGTAGTAATGCGTTGAAAAACTGCGATTGCCAGTGACGGGAAAGGGACCATTTGGCTGACATGGGCCAGTTTGAAGGATATACCTCTTCACATTAGCATCTGCAATGTTTTCAGGGAAATTACTATGGTCTGTTGGAAAATTAGCTGGGTTTGATGAGTCCATGCTGGGAATCATGCTGCTCACTTCAGCTAACTCAGCTAACTCTCCATGTTCCCTACCCTCCTGATTCTGGTTGCTCATCTCAGCTAACCCCTCTCCATGTTCCCCACCCTCCTCTATATGACTTTGGCCAGAGCTACTGCTAAGCACCACCGCACTACTGCTGCTAGTGCTAACACAGGGCAATGCATGTTCACTACTAGCAAATTCAGGGACAGGAGAAGGCAAAGTAAAAAATGAATCCAACTTTGGAAGTTTAGAGTTTGCCTCCTCTTTATTTGTCTTTTCCTTCCTCTTTTGTGCCCCACTTTTACTTTTAAACATGCTGAATTCGTTTCTAGTAGACAACCACAACCAAGGCATGCACCTTCCTAGTCTTGTTGTATGTCGTCAGACGGATGAGGACGTTAGGCAGCCTTTAGATCCTACCCATCAAGCATTGCATTTTTTTTTTTTTGCAAATTCCTCAAACGCAAAACAATTAAATACAAAAGGAACAGCTTAGTTTAGCTTGAAAACATTACAATTTATTATATTTTAAGTTTGTTTATGGATTTCACAGGGGTTTTTTTAATTTTATTTTTTTTAACCATGATAAGAATGTGTAGCAAAAATGAGAGATACATAGTTCAACTCATCTGTAATCATGTGAAAACTTGTAGGTTTCAAGAAATTTCCAATGAAATCGCATAAGGCACATTTATTGGGAGGGCCTGAATGTCAAAGGGTGGGGTCCTGTACGGCTAGGGGGAGGGCCCAAGGCCCAGGGGCAATGGCCCTGCCCCCCCTTAGCTCCGCCCCTGCCGTGAGTAGAGAAAAAACAAATGGCAGAGTGTGTTGCTGAACCAACCAAGGATGAAATAAAAATTCTACTCAAACAAACCCCCCCAAAAATGCAAAAAAAAAAAAAATATGGAATAAAAGTATTTGATGGTAAGAATGTATATTTTTTATTTTTCAAGAATTATTATTATTATTATTATTATTATTATTATTATTATTATTATAGCATTTTTCACAAATCACTATCGTCACTTTGCCGGTTTGTTTACATTCTAAGCGGAAATGATTTTGTTGGATGTTTTGTATAAAGTTTTTTTTATTTATCAAATTTGCAAAAAATAAAAATGCTCTGTTTCTCAAAATCCAGTGAATGTGGATAGAATAAAACAGTTATTCCACTCAATCTTGTCATATATGGCTTATAGCCAACTCGGTGTTACGCCCCTCGTCAGCTATCAGCTCATGTACGACTCGATTTTGTGGAATAACTGTTAAATATAAGCCTTTTGTTGTCTTCATGTATCTCAAAGGAATGTGTTAGGCCTCATCCTGCCTAATGAGTTGAACTTGGTAAGTAAGAACAAATTTGGGAGAGGAAAATAAGAAAGTTCAATGAAAAATAAAATCAAATGAACTAACAAACAAATCAATCCAACTAACATTGGCTGCCCACCATTCAGCTAACATGCACCAAGATATGTTAAATTGAAGAAATCAGAGGCGACTGCTCTAAGCTACAAAGGAAGCCCAGCTTCCTGTAAAATGTCACGAAAAAGTTTGTCTGTTAAATATGTATTAACACGACTTAACTCTCTTATTCCAAATTGATATTTTGTGCTAGAAAGTGCTCAGCTTTATGGCTAGTTCGTTCAGCAGTTATTTCTTGCTGGTCGTTATAATCTGATAACATGATTTATTTTTTTCCTCATGGAAGTCTGTGGAAGCATGACCCATTGAAAACCCACTCATGCTCAGCATCTCTGTAGTTTAATGCCACTACGGGATATGCTTTGATCGTAGTGCAGCAAAGCTAGATATTTATTGGACAATATGCTTTTAAAACGTAATTTCCAGACATGCGGCTTCACTGCGGGTCTATGGAGAGTCGCTGACAGTAAGGCGGGACTGGATGCTGGGCTTCTGTATGATGATTGATGATTGGAGGAACTCTCAAATCTCTTTTGAATGTCATGTGACTGACAGCATTTTAAAATTATACGTCACATCAGAGGGATTCAAGCTCAGTCCATGCGGTGTGTTGGCAAGTGAACTCATGAGACTCGCTGCTGCTCATTCTCATTCTTTTCCTACCAATATACAGTTCCTATTTCTATTTGTATATGCAATAAATAAAATTGTAAATATAGAGTTTAATTGCTTTTGTCTCAGGTCAGTAAAGGCTGTTTATTTTAAGGGGAAATCTAGTCAACTAGCTGTGTTAGCTGTGTGAAATGGCAAACATTGCTAATATTGTCAACCTGATTTTGGAGAAGACATTTGATGCTCTTCCTTATAAGGAGAGGCTCGAATTAAATAACAGGGCAGATCAATGCCCAAGATAAATTCAAAATTCAAAAGTCAGGGAGACACAATCACTCATTTCCACTATCTTGGTATGACAAAGTAAACTGGTTAACTGGGAGTGCTCTGACCAAGAGAATGTACAGTTGGCCTTGTCTCTTAATGAGACCATCCCAGGGATGTATTATTTGGTCAATACTGGGTTTTGGAGATATGGCCAACTTTGACAGGGCATACAAAAGGCATGAGAAAAGCAAGGAAGACTTAAGTTCATGTGCACGCTCAAGTTTACTTGGCAGAGTCAGAGTAGAACATGGCAGAATTCACATATAAATAACAACAAATTGACAAATAATTGACTAATGACAAATAACAAATAATTGAAAATTTTTATTTAAAAAACCCCTGAGCTTCCCCAGTTCAAAGACTACGAGCCACCACTGGAGGAAATCTCTCATTCTCATTATCTCTAGCCGCTTTATCCTTCTACAGGGTCGCAGGCAAGCTGGAGCCTATCCCAGCTGACTACGGGCGAACGGCAGGGTACACCCTGGACAAGTCGCCAGGTCATCACAGGGCTGACACATAGACACAGACAACCATTCACGGTCAATTTAAAGTCACCAGTTAACCTAACCTGCATGTCTTTGGACTGTGGGGGAAACCGGAGCACCCAGAGGAAACCCACGCGGACATGGGGAGAACATGCAAACTCCGCACAGAAAGGCCCTCGCCGGCCATGGGGCTCGAACCCGGACCTTCTTGCTGTGAGGCGACAGCGCTAACCACTACACCACCGTGCCGCCACTGGAGGAAATGTATATTTAAATAAAAGCAACTGGAGATTATATAGTTTAGGTTTTTTTTTCTTGCTGTGGAATAAATATTGATAGAGTTTTTCTATCAATATTTACAGGGATCAGGGATCTATCAAAGTCTGATCTTCACAACACGTTTGTGGAAGTGTATCATGGCATGAACAAAGGAGATTTCTGAGGACCTCAGAAAAAGCGTTGTTGATGCTCATCAGGTTGGAAAAGGTTACAAAACCATCTAAAGAGTTTGGACTCCACCAATTCACAGTCAGACGGATTGTGTACAAATGGAGGAAATTCAAGACCATTGTTACCCTCCCCAGGAGTGGTCGACCAACAAAGATCACTCCAAGAGAAAGGCGTGTAATAGTCGGCGAGGTCACAAAGGACCCCAGGGTAACTTCTAAGCAACTGAAGGCCTCTCTCACATTGGCTAATGTTAATGTTCATGAGTCCATCATCAGGAGAACACTGAACAACAATGGTGTGCATGGAAGGGTTGCAAGGAGAAAGCCACTGCTCTCCAAAAAGAAATTAGAGTATTGCTGCTTGTTTTCAGTTTGCTAAAGATTACGTGGACAAGCCAGAAGGCTACTGGAAAAATGTTTTGTGGACGGATGAGACCAAAATAGAATTTTTTGGTTTAAATGAGAAGCGTTATGTTTGGAGAAAGGAAAGCCCTGCATTCCAGCATAAGAAGCTTATCCCATCTGTGAAACATGGTGGTGGTAGTATCATGGTTTGGGCCTGTTTTGCTGCATCTGGCGACAGCTTGCCATCATTGATGGAACAATTAATTCTGAATTATACCAGTGAATTCTAAAGGAAAATGTCAGGGCATCTGTCCATGAACTGAATCTCAAGAGAAGGTGGGTCATGTAGCAAGACAACGACCCTAAGCACACAAGTCGTTCTACCAAAGAATGGTTAAAGAAGAATAAAGTTAATGTTTTGGAATGGCCAAGTCAAAGTCCTGACCTTAATCCAATTGAAATGTTGTGGAAGGACCTGAAGCGAGCAGTTCATGTGAAGAAACCCACCAACATCCCAGAGTTGAAGCTGTTCTGTACGGAGGAATGGGCTAAAATATCTCCAAGCCGGTGTGCAGGACTGATCAACAGTTACCGGAAACATTTAGTTGCAGTTATTGCTGCACAAGGGGGTCACACCAGATACTGAAAGCAAAGGTTCACATACTTTTGCCACTCACAGATATGTAATATTGGATCATTTTCCTCAATAAATAAATGACCAAGTATAATATTTTTGTCTCATTTGTTTAACTGGGTTCTCTTTATCTACTTTTAGGATTTCTGTGAAAATCTGATGATGTTTTAGGTCATTTATGCAGAAATATAGAAAATTCTAAAGGGTTCACAAACTTTCAAGCACCACTGTATGCACGCTACCGAGTGTTCTTCTAGTTATTTTTGTAGAACATTTTTAATATTCCTGATCATTACTGCAAACATGGTCTTGTTTAATTTGAACATAGTCTTTGAAAGCTGTAGACATGATGAATTAAATGTATCTTTAAGTGTACTTTCATTTTTCTGGATCTGCATTAACATTTTTTTGTTGTGTTTAGGAAAACATTCCAGGGAAGTCGTTCAGTTTCTGGCTGTGGCTTGACTCCATCCTGGAGCTCATTAAGAAACATTTACTCCCTGTTTGGATTGATGGGTGAGTGAAATTTTCAATATTCACCACTTAACTCAGTTTTAAATCTTACAAAACGGACATTAATAATTATGGAAGGAGTCTCCAGTGTCAGTGCTTTGTCACAGTCATAAATAAAGCTGTAAATTGAAATTTTCTGACATCTTCAGGACAAAGGCATTTGAACATTGTTTCATCTGTTTATGTGGAGCATCCACTGTCCCTGTGAACAAGCTATTGCTATATAAATGATAACAGAAAGAGAGCATTAATATAAACCTGTGATTCCCAGCTGCACTACTGTCAGAACTGCTGTTATACAACCCCGATTCCAAAAAAGTTGGGACAAAGTACAAATTGTAAATAAAAACGGAATGCAATGATGTGGAAGTTTCAAAATTCCATATTTTATTCAGAATAGAACATAGATGACATATCAAATGTTTAAACTGAGAAAATGTATCATTTAAAGAGAAAAATTAGGTGATTTTAAATTTCATGACAACAACACATCTCAAAAAAGTTGGGACAAGGCCATGTTTACCACTGTGAGACATCCCCTTTTCTCTTTACAACAGTCTGTAAACGTCTGGGGACTGAGGAGACAAGTTGCTCAAGTTTAGGGATAGGAATGTTAACCCATTCTTGTTTAATGTAGGATTCTAGTTGCTCAACTGTCTTAGGTCTTTTTTGTCATATCTTCCGTTTTATGATGCGCCAAATGTTTTCTATGGGTGAAAGATCTGGACTGCAGGCTGGCCAGTTCAGTACCCGGACCCTTCTTCTACGCAGCCATGATGCTGTAATTGATGCGGTATGTGGTTTGGCATTGTCATGTTGGAAAATGCAAGGTCTTCCCTGAAAGAGATGTCGTCTGGATGGGAGCATATGCTGCTCTAGAACCTGGATATACCTTTCAGCATTGATGGTATCTTTCCAGATGTGTAAGCTGCCCATGCCACATGCACTAATGCAACCCCATACCAGCAGAGATGCAGGCTTCTGAACTGAGCGCTGATAACATCTCGGGTCGTCCTTCTCCTCTTTAGTCCGAATGACACGGCGTCCCTGATTTCCATAAAGAACTTCAAATTTTGATTCGTCTGACCACAGAACAGTTTTCCACTTTGCCACAGTCCATTTTAAATGAGCCTTGGCCCAGAGAAGACGTCTGCACTTCTGGATCATGCTTAGATACGGCTTCTTCTTTGAACTATAGAGTTTTAGCTGGCAAACGGCGGATGGCACGGTGAATTGTGTTCACAGATAATGTTCTCTGGAAATATTCCTGAGCCCATTTTGTGATTTCCAATACAGAAGCATGCCTGTATGTGATGCAGTGCCGTCTAAGGGCCCGAAGATCACGGGCACCCAGTATGGTTTTCCGGCCTTGACCCTTACGCACAGAGATTCTTCCAGATTCTCTGAATCTTTTGATATTATGCACTGTAGATGATGATATGTTCAAACTCTTTGCAATTTTACACTGTCGAACTCCTTTCTGATATTGCTCCACTATTTGTCAGCGCAGAATTAGGGGGATTGGTGATCCTCTTCCCATCTTTACTTCTGAGAGCCGTTGCCACTCCAAGATGCTCTTTTTATACCCAGTCATGTTAATGACCTATTGCCAATTGACCTAATGAGTTGCAATTTGGTCCTCCAGCTGTTCCTTTTTTGTACCTTTAACTTTTCCAGCCTCTTATTGCCCCTGTCCCAACTTTTTTGAGATGTGTTGCTGTCATGAAATTTCAAATGAGCCAATATTTGGCATGAAATTTCAAAATGTCTCACTTTCGACATTTGATATGTTGTCTATGCTCTATTGTGAATACAATATCAGTTTTTGAGATTTGTAAATTATTGCATTCAGTTTTTATTTACAATTTGTACTTCGTCCCAACTTTTTTGGAATCGGGGTTGTAGAAAATGAATCAATATCATCTGATCAATTACAATCCAGAATTCAACAGCACTGTGCTATAAAGTTTTACATCATGGATCTGCTTAAATCTGTCCAGCAGGTGACATTAGTGAGCAGTGATTGCTCAAAGCCAGTGACTGTTGCTTGTACCTGTGTATTTGCTAAATAAATAGCCATGCCTTGCTGTGCTGTGGTGTCTGCAGGTACATCATGGGGTTTGTCAGTAAGGAGATGGAGCGCGCTCTACTGAAGGACCGGGAGTCAGGAACATTCCTGCTGCGCTTCAGTGAGAGTCACCTCGGAGGAATCACCTTTACCTGGGTGGAGCAGGAAAATGGTGAGATCTCTGAGTTCCACTTCAAATCTAACGAAAAGCAGTTGAGCAAAAGTGGGAACTGAGATGTTCCATGGTCTGGGGTTCAATCCTGAGCTCAGCTGACTGTCTATATGGAGTTTTATATATTTTCCCCATGTTTCCAGTTGCTCCAGTTTCCCCTCACTTACCTTAAACATGTGAGTAGATGGATTGGCTAAGATAAACTGCCTCTAGGTGCAAATGTGTGTGTGTGTGTGTGTGTGTGTGTGTGTGTGTGTGTGTGTGTGTGTGTGTGTGTGTGTGTGTGGATGTGCATGGTGCCTTGCAGTGGACTGGCATTGGCATCCTATTGAGGGTGTATTCCTGCATCATGAGCAGTGTTTCTGGGATAGACCCCAGATTCACCGCAACCCTAAACAGGATAAAATGCTTACTGAAAGGGACTGAGGCTACTGGAAAAGATTAATTCTCTCAAAATCTCTCCACTGAGTATTTTTGTAAGATTTCAGTCTATTCCCATGTGTCCTAATGAACTGTATATTTTCTCAGGTGAGGCAAAGTTCATCTCTGTGGAGCCATACACCAAAAACCGTCTCAGTGCACTTCCTATCGCTGATATCTTACGGGATTATAAGGTTATTGCAGACGGGATTGTCCCTGAGAACCCACTGAAGTACCTCTATCCTGACATTCCTAAAGACGAAGCTTTTGGGAAACATTACAACAGTCAGCCGAACAGAGGCAAGTTCTAAACGTTGGCTGTTTCAAACATTTTAGTTCAAAAAAACAACACCTTTGACTTCCTGTCACTTTCTACACTTACAGTTTGTCCGTACATCCCAACTATTTTGATTCCCATCTCTCTGAAGTAAGTATGAGATTTTTACATCATCAGAAAAGATTGTTCGTCCCTCCTTCCCCTATGATAATGCACATTGACTCATTATCTTGTGTTACTTCTTTTGTGAACTGTTTGTGTTTTCATTCAGCACCACTCCTCCTCCCTGCTCCTCTCCGGAGCCACCGTTATCCCCAGGAATGTCGCACATGCTCAGCCAGCACATCAGCCCGTTTGAGATCGAAAGTGTCGTAAGTTTGCTAGTTTTCTTTCTCCTTTCTCAACCTTCTTGGATTGTTAGCCTCCGTCTGTTGGAATGAATAAAATACATTAAATGGAATTTTTTTTCTTCACTTGCTTTTGCTACTTACTGTACCATGTGACATGAAATGTCACAATAAACAGATTAAAAGTGCAATGTGTCATTCATTAATACATAAAAATATATAATTGTTGGCAAATTGCAAATGGTATAAGAAAAAAAAACACTTCAGGACATGCTGTTCAGGGGCGATTTCTCAGAGACAACAAGGGAAGCCGAGCTTCCCCTAAAATTCTCTCCCCAAACTGCGGCATCTATGACGTTGAATTCTCATTAAAACAATAACTTACATTACATAATATATGCCCAAGATTGTATTTACGTTCATAACTATCCTGTAACTTATTTGAGTGATGTCTGACGAACTTGCAGTTCGCTACGAGAATCACCTTTGCTGCCAGGCTGTAACCAGTGTTGCCAGATACTGCTGATGTTTTCAAGCCAAAATATGTTCAAAACCCGCCAAAATGCACTTAAAACCGCCCAATCTGGCAACACTGGCTGTAACCTTTCTTATTTCAATGGGCTCTATGGACTGGCAGCCGGGTATCCGTTGCAGTCTATGAGAGGGCTCTGAACAACCAATTTTGGCTAGTTGTTATTGGTTAAAATCGACAAAATCGTCACTTCCAGGGAAGCCAGGCTTCTCTGGGACTAACGAGACAGTGGGAGGGGCAAGAAGCCAGGCTGATGAAGGATTATTGGAGGTAGTGTTTGAAAGACATGAGGAGGGCGGGCTCTGTACTTCGGCGTCGGCGAGGAACACGGTAAGCGCATGATCAGTCAGTCCCTAGCGGATGTCGAGAAAGTGTAGTCGTGTGCCAAAGTGCTGTCCGAATTTCTTTTCATATAAACGTTTCTTCTCATTGATGTCTCTGTACATTACTCTATAAATAAATGTAAATATTACTCGTTGTGCTCCGTTAACTTTCATCCATTCTATCAGTTTGATCATTTGTGAATTCACTCGTTTATTTCATTTGTAGTTCAATCTGGTTGTAGGCTAGCTTGAGCCTTATTGGGATCTGCAGTGCTAGCTGCTAACAGAAATTGGTGAAGTCTCTGGAAAGCACAACCAGCTAGTATGACAGGGTCACAGACCATTTTCTGGAAAAGGAGCGGAGGGCAGAATTTGTGTATAAATAGTATGCATCATATAATGTTCATGAATCTGAAGTGTGTATATTGTTCAGTAATGTTAAGAGAATGGTGGGCTCTGTGTTATAGGTTATACCTGGGTATAATATTCAAGGTTCTGTGTGTTGCATAGCCTACCTGGTTATGAATTTCCAGACTGTGTTGCAGAAGATGTTCAAGGATGTGTTGCACAGCTGGGTGTTGTGTTAAAGACTCTGTGTTGCATATCAGGGTATGATGTTCAAGGCTCTTCGTTGAATAGCCAGTGATTTTTGGATGTTTGATATTTTTGATTAAGGATATGAGGCACTAGCCTGGCAAGCCAGACTATAACATGAAATGTACAAGCAAAAATACTTTCTGCCACTAGGTAGGGTTGTCTAGTTCACTATGCTAATGGGGCACACCTTTCTATGCTTTGATATCCGGCCTACAGGTTTTACGATGAATGCGTAAAATGGGCTTCCCCTGTTTTAAAAACCAGCAGCCGCCACTGATGCTGTTAAAGGAAAATAATCAACTGTTGGGGTGGAGTGATGAAGCGGAGTGATGGGGTGGAGTGATGAACTCGCACAATATTAAAGCACATCCCAAAGCATTTCATTCCTCTTATACCATAGTATTTTGCTATAAATGGATTAAAAGTATGGCATGTTGTTCATTTAATAAATTAAATTATATTGTTGGCTTCATTTAATCTTGTGGAACATTCTCACTTGCATATATACCAAGCTATAAAAGTCATTTCCTCATCAGCCTCTCTTTTTTGTTTGTCATGTTACCAAAAACCACAAAGTGTAAATTAGGACTGAGTGATATAACAATATAATATTGATGTCATGAGAAATGATTTCATAATACACTTTTCTGAGATACCACCACAACTGTCATGCCTTTTTTTCCCCTCCCAACTTAATTTTGTGTATTTTTGTTTGTTTTGCAGATGAGTTCATTATAGACATTCCTGCATTCTCTCTGCTCTGGCACATCGACATGAAATGTGCGAAAAAGTGTGTGTGAGTGTGTAATCATTTATGAAAATCCATCTTTGTTCAGTCCTCCAATTCCACATATACTTCTGTACATTTTACTTATAATTGATAAAAATGAAATCCTATGATGCACAGGATTAACTTTCAAAATCAGAAATTATGTAATGGCAAAATGGTCTGAAATTAAAAATTTGAGGTTATATTACATAGTCCACCATGTAATCTGTAGCTCCTTGAGTCCGAAAGGTTTTAAGACACATCGCTAAATGGAATTCAAATTTAAATTTAAAAATTTGTCCATGCTCACAATCCAAACAGGTTTTTTCATCAGATTTCATTATGATGTCCTTGTGTGTGTTTTTCTTCTTATTTCTGTTCGTTTTATTTTGCAAGCAAATGTAATATGTTGTCTGCTATATGAATGTACAATTTATTGATTCATTTGCATTTTCAATTAAAAAAATAATAAAACAGCCATGTTTCTTGAGATATATCTAAAATGCATTACCATCAGAGTTTAACTGTAGTTTAAATATTAAAACTTTGAACACCGTGTAATATTACAATATTTCAAAAATATATTTAGGACAGGCGTAGGTGGTGTAGTGGTTAGCGCTGTCGCCTCACAGCAAGAAGGTCCTGGGTTCGAGCCCCGGGGCTGGCAAGGGCCTTTCTGTGTGGAGTTTGCATGTTCTCCCTGTGTCCGCGTGGGTTTTCTCCGGGTGCTCCGGTTTCCCCCACAGTCCAAAGACATGCAGGTTAGGTTAACTGGTGACTCTAAATTGGCCGTAGGTGTGAATGTGAGTGTGAATGGTTGTCTGTGTCTATGTGTCAGCCCTGTGATGACCTGGCGACTTGTCCAGGGTGTACCCCGCCTTTCGCCCATAGTCAGCTGGGATAGGCTCCAGCTTGCCTGCGACCCTGTAGAAGGATAAAGCGGCTAGAGGAGATGAGATGAGATATTTAGGACATAATCATGACAGGTAAATGTTGCCTAAAACTGGGTCATCATTGGATTTTCCTGCTGGACAATGATTCGAAGCATATGTCCAAATCAACACAAAAATGGTTCACTGAGCACAGAATCAAGCTTTTGCCATGGCCATCTCAGTCCCCTGACCTGAACCTCATTGAAAACCTGTGGAGAGAGCACAGGAGAGGGCCGAGGACCCTGGATGATCTGCAGCAATTGTGTAAAAAGGAATGGTTTCAGATGCCCTGCTCTGTAGCTCCAACCTTATCGGAGAAGACGCAGTGGTGGTTTACTGGCAAAGGGAGGGTGTATTAAATAGGTATTAAATGTAGGGGTGCCAATAATAGTGGCACATGTTTTTGTTAAAGAGATTTCTTTATGAGGGATTTGTTTTTCTCTGAATAAAATTGTTTCAATTAGAGATATGATTTTTCTTTTTTTGTTCAGTGAGAGATTAAGCTACTTTACTATTGTGTATGCCACTGCATGTATCATGAAAAATGTCCCTACAGTAGTAAAGTCAGAATTAATTAAACTCTGAACTAGTTAGGCAACTAGTTCTGACAGATATCCGTGTGGGAGTCATCTCAATACAGGGATAAATATGTCAGACATTATTTCTTTGTCAACATTCACTTTCTTCTCGGTCATGCTCTCTGAAGGTTCTGTGCTGTTCACTGACACTTTCAGTCCAAAATGGCGGCAGTGCTACAGCAGCACCATCTAGTAGCGGATGTCAGAAAAGCACCACAGTTTCGTCTCTGCTCTTTGAAAGCCACCACATCCTTCTTTGTAGACGTCCTTTTTTATTATTTCACAGAACACATACAACCTATACAATTTGTAAAGAGTTAAGTTACAATGGAGAATAATAAGACTGAAAACACTTTGTTGGAAATGTTTTGCAAACTAACTTTGTCCGGTATATTTTATCACAGCCTCCACATCGCTCTCTCTCTCGTCTATGTGTGTTTGGTGCTTGAAAGTTTGTGAACCCTTTAGAGTTTTCTATATTTCTGCATGAAGATGACCTAAAACATCATCAGATTTTCACACAAATCCTAAAAGTAGATAAAGAGAACCCAGTTAAACAAATGAGACAAAAATATTATACTTGGTCGTTTATTTATTGAGGAAAATGATCCAATATTACATATCTCTGAGTGGCAAAAGTATGTGAACCTTTGCTTTAAGTATCTGGTGTGACCCCCTTGTGCAGCAATAACTGCAACTAAATGTTTCCAGTAACTGTTGATCAGTCCTGCACACCGGCTTGGAGGAATTTTAGCCCATTCCCACAGAAGCTGTGGGAATGGACAGTTGAAGCTGTCCCACAGAACAGCTTCAACTGTGGGATGTTGGTGGGTTTCCTCACATGAACTCCTTGCTTCAGGTCCTTCCACAACATTTCGATTGAATTAACGTGAGGACTTTGACTTGGCCATTCCAAAACATTAACTTTATTCTTCCTTAACCATTCTTTGGTAGAACGACTTGTGTGCTTAGGGTCGTTGTCTTGCTGCATGACCTGCCTTCTCTTGAGATTTAGTTCATGGACAGATGTCCTGACATTTTCCTTTAGAATTCACTGGTATAATTCAGAATTCATTGTTCCATCAATGATGACAAGCTGTCCTGGCCCAGATGCAGCAAAACAGGCCCAAACCATGATACTACCACCATCATGTTTCACAGATGGGATAAGGTTCTTATGCTGGAATGCAGGGTTTTCCTTTCTCCAAACATAACACTTCTCATTTAAACCAAAAAGTTCTATTTTGGCCTCATCTGTCCACAAAACATTTTTCCAGTAGCCTTCTGGCTTGTCCATGTGATCTTTAGCAAACTGCAGATGAGCAGCAATGTTCTTTTTGTAGAGCAGTGGCTT
Organism: Neoarius graeffei; assembly: GCF_027579695.1. Taxonomy (NCBI): domain Eukaryota; kingdom Metazoa; phylum Chordata; class Actinopteri; order Siluriformes; family Ariidae; genus Neoarius; species Neoarius graeffei. The sequence continues at coordinate 13,551,812 of NC_083577.1, forward strand.
TCTCCTTGCAACCCTGCCATGCACATCATTGTTGTTCAGTGTTCTCCTGATGGTGGACTCATGAACTTTAACATTAGCCAATGTGAGAGAGGCCTTCAGTTACTTAGAAGTTACCCTGGGGTCCTTTGTGACCTCGCCGACTATTACACGCCTTGCTCTTGGAGTGATCTTTGTTGGTCAACCACTCCTGGGGAGGGTAACAATGGTCTTGAATTTCCTCCATTTGTACACAATCTGTCTGACTGTGGATTGCTGGAGTCCAAACTCTTTAGAGATGGTTTTGTAACCTTTTCCAGCCTGATGAGCATCAACAACGCTTTTTCTAAGGTCCTCAGAAATCTCCTTTGTTCGTGCCATGATACACTTCCACAAACATGTATTGTGAAGATCAGATTTTGATAGATCCCTGTTCTTTAAATAAAACAGGGTGCCCACTCACACCTGATTGTCATCCCATTAATTGAAAACACCTGATTCTAATTTCACCTTCAAATTAACTGCTAATCCTAGAGGTTCACATACTTTTGCCATTCAGAGGTATGTAATATTCGATCATTTTCCTCAATAAATAAATGACCAAGTATAATATTTTTGCCTCATTTGTTTAACTGGGTTCTCTTTATCTACTTTTAGGACTTGTGTGAAAATCTGATGATGTTTTAGATCATATTTATGCAGAAATATAGAAAATTCGAAAGGGTTCACAAACTTTCAAGCACCACTGTGTATATATATAATTTTCGTGACCTCTGATTGGGTACTCTACGTATTAAGCTATCAGCTCATATACCATGAGTAGAGAAAAACAAACTTGCAGAGCATGCTGCTGAACCAACCGAACCGAGGAAGAAATAAAATGTTTTTTTTATTTTCAAGAATTATTATAGCATTTTTTGCAAATTGCTACTGTCATTCCACCAGTTTGTTTACATTCTAAGCAGAAATAATTTTGTTAGAGGTTTGTATGAAGTTTTAATTTATCAAATTTGCAAAAACTAAAACTAAAAATGCTCTGTTTCTGAAAATCCAGTGAATGTGGATAAAATAAAACAATTATTCCACTCAATCTCATTGTACATGGCTTATAGCCAGCATTGGCTATCAGTTCATGTATGACTCAATTTTGTGGAATAACTGTTTCTTTATTAAAATAAATAAGTAAGTAAATATATATAAAATCATCATCGGTGGTAGAGTATGACTGTCCTCCTTCTTGGTCCTTGTGGGTCTTCAGGTGGGCGTAGAGGCTGATTCTGGACCCAATTATTCTTGTGCAGTGTGGACAAGGGAATGTAGTGGTGGTAGATTTGGGTTTGGCCTGTTTGGACATTGCTCTCTCCTTTCTGTGTCTGCGCTTGTCTTGTGCAGCCTGACAGAGGTCATCGTTATACAGTGCAGCACCCTCACGGACAAGGTTTCTCCAGGTCGCCCTGACTTTTGCCAAGTCAAGTCAAGTCAACTTTATTGTCAAATATGCTATACATGCTTGACATACAGCACAGATGAAATTACAGTCCTCTCTGACCCACAGTGCAAACAGGCAATGCAATAAATTAAAAATAGAATAATTGAAATAAACAATACAAACAGTATAAACACTCTAGATAAGAACTGGACATAGACTAAACACTCATAAATACAAATAGAATAATTGAAATAAACAACACAAACAGTATAAATACTCTAGATAAGAACTAGACATAGACTAACACTCAGATAAAAATAGAATAATTGAAATAAACAACACAAACAGTATAAACACTCTAGATAAGAACTAGACATAGACTAAACACTCATACACACACACACACACACACACACACACACACACACACATACATATTGAAGCAAATAAACATTTAAGGGTACTTGAGGTATAGCAGGTAAACATGAGATAAGCAGAATAAACAAACTGATAGCTATTAAGATGAGGTAGTGTGGAATAGTGCAAATGAGCGAGGTAAAGTGAAATGTGCAGTCCCTGAGTTCAGTGTGTTAATGAACGTTGAGAGTGTATATATATATATATATATATATATATATATATATATATATATATATATATATATATATAAATATAAAGTGTGTGTGTGTTGGGGGTGGGAACTGTGAGGGTGACATGTCAGATGCTGAATGGGGGGCAGGGGGGGGTGTGAGCAGAATCTGTGGCAGGGGGCAGAGGGGGGAGGAGGGGCAGAACAGGGAGGGAGTTGAGCCTCCTGACCGCCTGGTGAAAGAAACTGTCCTTGAGCCTGCTGGTTTTGGCCCAGAGACTCCGCAGTCTCCTCCCCGATGGCAGCAGGCTGAAGAGGCTGTGAGATGGGTGAGTGGGGTCACCTGCAATCCTGATGGCTTTGTGGGTGAGGCGGGAGTTATCCATCCATTAGAGAAGGGAGAGAGACACCAATGATCCTCTCAGCTGCTCTCACGATGCGCTGCAGAGTCTTGCAGCAGGACACGGTGCAGGTGCTGTACCACACGGTGATGCAGCTGGTCAGGATGTTCTTGATGGTGCCTCTGTAGAATGTGTGCATGATGGGGGCCGGGACTCTTGCTCTCCTCAGTTTGCGGATGAAGGACAGACGCTGTTGGGCTTTTTTGGCCAGTGATGAGGTGTTGTTGTTCCAGGACAGGTCTTCAGAGATGTGCACACCCAGAAACTTGGTGCTGCTCACCCTCTCCACTGCAGCACCATCGATAGATAGTGGCGCATGCTGGGTGTGTGCTATCCTGAAGTCCACAACAATCTCCTTCATCTTCTCCACGTTCAGGCGGAGATTGTTGTCCTTGCACCATATGGCCAAGCGGCTCACCTCACTCCTGTAGATTGTCTCATCGCCATTGTTGATGAGACCCACTACAGTCGTGTCATCCGCAAACTTAATGAAGAGATTTGTGCTGGATGTTGGTGTGCAGTCGTGGGTCAGCAGAGTGAAGAGGAGGGGGCTCAGCACACATCTACCCAAGCTTTAAGTTCTATGTGGCACTTCTTTAAGTTTGTTTTGATGTTATCCTTAAATCTCTTATTTTGGCCTCCTGGGGCCCATTTCCCCTCAGCTAGCTGGGAATAAAGGACTTGTTTTGGGAAGCGAGAATCAGGCATGCGAATAACATGACTGGTCCACCGGAGTTGGTTTTGGGCAATGGTGGCAGTGATGGTGGAAATATCCGCCTCCTCCAGGGTGCTGGTGTTAGTGCGTCAATCCTCCCAACTAATCCTCATTATTTTACGGAGACATCTTTGATGATATGCCTCTAGTGCTTTTAAGTGCCTACTGTATGTGGTCCAGGCTTCTGACCCATACAGAAGAGTGGGGAGCACCACTGCTTTATAGACCAAAATTTTGGTCTTTGCTTGGAGGTCTTGATTCTCAAAGACTCTTTTCCTTAGCCTTGAGAAAGCCCCACTGGCACAGCTGAGGCAATGATCTATTTCATCATCAATAACAGCTTTTGATGATAGGAGGCTGCTGAGATATGGGAAGTGGTCCACATTTTCCAGTCTGATGTTGTCAATGGATATGTTTGAGAGCAGGACAGGCATACTGTCATTTGGTGGTGGTTGATGGAGGATTTGGGTCTTTCTTATGTTCATGGCTAGACCAAGCTTTTTGTATGCTTTGGCAAAAGCAGACAGAGTACCCTGTAGGTTATCTTCTGAGAGGGCTACAAGGGCATTGTCGTCCGCATACTGCAGCTCCATGATTGACACACTGGCGGTTTCACCTTTAGCCCTGAATCGGTTGATGTTGAAAAGTTGACCGCTGGTTCTGTACATGATTTAGACTCCCTGAGGCAGCTTCTTGCTTATGACATGGAGGATAGCAGCAGCAAAGATGGAGAATAGTGTTGGAGCGATGACACATCCCTGTTTGACTCCCGTGTCAACCCTGAAGGGTTCGGTTTCATCTCCACTGCCACTGAGTACCGTGGCTGACATATTATCATGCAGCAGTCTCAGTACCCAGATGTATTTTTCTGGACAGCCAATCTTTGCCAGAACCAGCCAGAGGGCCTACCGGTTCACCGAGTCAAAGGCTTTGGTGAGGTCTATGAAGGCCATGTATAGTGGCTGGTTTTGTTCCCTGCATTTTTCTTGCAGTTGACGCGCAATGAAAATCATGTCTGTGGTGCCTCTATATGGGCAAAATCCACTCTGAGACTCAGAAAGAATGCTTTCTGACAGGGGAGTGAGTCTGTTGGCTAAAACCCGAGCTAGGGCTTTCCCAATAGTGGACAGGAGAGAAATGCCATGGTAATTCCCGCAATCTGCTTTATCTCCCTTCTTAAAGATGGAGACAATTAAGGCGTCCCTAAGCCATGCAGGGATTTTCTCCTCTTCCCATATTTTGAGAAGCAGGGCATGGGTGTGCTCAAGAAGATCAGGTCTGCCTTTCTTCAGGACTTCTGCTGGGATACCATCAGGTCCAGCAGCCTTGTTGTTTCTCATCTTCCCAATGGCATCCTGCACCTCACTCAAGCTGGGTGGCTCTCCCATGCTTTCAATTATGGGCTGTTGAGGGAGTTGTTCAAGAGCCTCCATCTCAGGAATGGTGTCTCTGTTCAACAGATCCTTATAGTGCTCTTTCCATCTGTTGGCAATTGCCACCTTATCCTTCAGTAGCATGAGCCCATCTTTAGAGTGAAGGGGGGTTAGGCAGCGGTAGCTGGGGCCATATACTGCTCTTGTGGCATCGAAGAATCCTCTCATATCTCCAGAATCAGCAAGCTGCTGGATCTCCAGAGCCTTCTTTGTCAACCACAGATTCTTCAGTTTCCTAACTTGCACTTGGACGACTGCCTTCACTTTGGCATGGGCTGCTCTTTTAACTTTACAGTTAATGTTATTTTGCCAGGTGATGAAAGTCTGCTGCTTGATGTCAAGGAGCTGTTGAATCTTGGCATCATTCTCATCATACCAGTCTTGATGTCTCTGCTTTTTGTGACCAAGGATGCTTTTGCAGGACTTCATGATGGTAGAGGAAAGTATGTCCCAGTGTTTTTCAATATCATCTGGATACTTTAATATCAACAGATCTTCATTTAAGGTACGTGAATCTTTTCATCATGGCACACCTTCAGCCTGTTCAGTGTGCTGAGTGCAGGATGTTTAGTCATTCTTCCTCCGTCACTAGCGATAGCTCTATTAGCTTTACTTGTGATAAGTGCAGATTAGTTAGCTCTCTGATGGAGAAGATTTCAGTGCTAGAAGCGCGTGTCCAGGCTTTAGAGCAGGTTAGTGAGCATGAGAATAGTGTAGTTTCTGTTAGGGAAAGTCTGGACGCCCTAGGTGGAGTTAGCAATCCCCCAACTCCGGCATTAGAGCCCTTACAGCGGGGCGAATGGGTGACGGCTCGGCGGCATAAGCGTAGAGCCAAAGCTACCGCTGAGGCTCGCCCACGGGAGCACCACTCCTCTCCGCGTCACGTGTCAAACAGGTTTGCTCTCCTTAGTGATGCACCCACTGAGAAACCTGAAAGAGCTCTGGTTATAGGGGACTCTATCATACGGCATGTGAAATTAGCTCAGCCTTTAGGGGCACCAGCAGCTTTAGTCAGGTGTATACCGGGAGCCAGGGCGCCGGACATAGCAGGTAATCTTAGGGTCCTAGGCAAGCACAGGTTCTCAAAGATAGTTATCCATGCAGGAGCTAATGATATATGCCTTCGTCAGTCTGAGGTTACTAAGAGTAACTTTGTAGAGGTGTTTAAATTAGCGAAGGCGATGTCCGATGCTGTAGTATGCTCTGGCCCCATCCCAATGCGGCGTGGCGATGTAGCTTACAGCAGGTTATGGTCGCTGAACTGCTGGCTGTCCAGGTGGTGCTCTGAAAACAGTGTGGGCTTTATAGATAATTGGGCTAATTTTGAGGGCACTGCTGGCCTGTTAGGGCGGGACGGTATCCATCCCACTCGGGAAGGTGCTGCTCTCATTTCCTGCAGCATAGGTCATAGTCTCAGAACAGGCCTAGTTAATTTCTGACAATCCAGAGCCAAGGCCAGGGAGCAGACGAACAGGCTAAACCGACTGTCTGCTAGCTGCACAGAGTCGTCACTCAGGGCCCACTACATCGAGACTGTGTCTGTTCCCCGAGCTCAACAAAAAGGTAGAAATTTTCAGAGAGTTTGCTCCAGTAACCTAATCAATATAAAATTAGATCATACTGACTGTACAGCTGCTGCCAGCACCTTTGATCTAAAGGTGGGGCTATTAAATATTAGATCTCTTACATCTAAAGTGCTAATGGTTAATGAACTCATTACTGATCAGGAGTTTAATGTACTGTGTTTAACAGAAACATGGATTAAGCCAAATGAATATATAGCATTAAATGAAGCGAGTCCTCCTGGATACAGTTATATACACCAGCCTCGTCTAACTGGCAGAGGAGGAGGCGTCGCGGTTATTTATAACGATTATCTAGGTGTAACACACAAACCTGGTTATAAATTTAATACATTTGAAGTTCTTAATACTCATATAATGTATGTAGCCTCGAAAAATAAGTCTACCCAGTTAATTCCATTGCTTATTATTTACAGGCCCCCGGGGCCATATTCTGAGTTTCTTTCTGAATTTGCAGATTTTATCTCAGATTTGGTTATTTCCTTAGACAAAGCTTTAGTTGTCGGAGATTTTAATATTCACTTCGATAACCCAGAAGACCCTTTAAAAACAGCGTTTGTGTCCATCTTAGATTCAGTCGGGATTAAGCAGAATGTCATAGGACCGACCCATAATGGTGGTCACACCCTTGATCTAATACCAACATTCAGATTAAACGTAGACAATATAGTCATACTTCCACAGTCTGAAGTTATCTCAGATCATTGTCTCATCTCATTCAAAATATGTCTGAGTAATAATATATGCACCTCACCACGCTACTGTATTAAACGTACTTTCACGTCAACTACTGCACAGAGCTTTATAAATGATCTCCCAGAGTTATCAACTTTGATTGGGTCACTGTCAGCCCCTGCAGAACTTGATCAGGCAACTGAATGCTTAGAGTCAACATTCCGCCATACTTTAGATAATGTAGCTCCTCTAAAAAGGAAAATGGTCAGAGACAAAAAATTAGCACCCTGGTATAATGATAACACTCGCACATTAAAACAGACCACTCAAAAATTGGAATGTAAATGGCATCAAACAAAATTGGTAGTGTTCAAATTAGCTTGGAAGGAGAGCTTCCTGAAGTATAGAAAAGCTCTTAGTGCTGCGAGATCAACATATTTCTCCTCCCTTATAGAAGATAACAAAAATAATCCTAGATTCCTATTTAATACTGTAGCAAAATTAACCAGGAATAAGTCCACTATCAACACATGCACACCTGCAGTATGTAGTAGCAATGACTTCATGAATTTTTCATCTCGTCTTCTTCCGCTTATCCAGGACCGGGTCGCGGAGGCAGCAGTCTAAGCATGGAAGCCCAAACTTCCCTTTCCCCAGACACCTCGGCCAGCTCCTCGGGAAGAACACCGAGGCGTTCCCAGGCCAGCCGAGAGACATAGTCCCTCCAGCGTGTCCTGGGTCTTCCCCGGGGCCTCCTCCCGGGGGGACATGCCTGGAACACCTCCCCAGGGAGGCGTCCAGGAGGCATCCGAAAAAGATGCCCGAGCCACCTCAGCTGGTTCCTCTCGATGTGGAGGAGCAGCGGCTCTACTCCGAGCTCCTCCCGAGTGACTGTGCTTCTCACCCTATCTCTAAGGGAGCGCCCAGCCACCCTGCGAAGGAAACTCATTTCAGCCGCTTGTATCCGCGATCTTGTTCTTTCTGTCATTACCCAAAGCTCATGACCATAGGTGAGAGTCGGAATGTAGATCGACCGGTAAATTGAGAGCTTCGCCTTTTGGCTCAGCTCCTTCTTCACCACGACGGACCGGTAAAGCGACCGCATCACTGCGGAGGCTGCACCGATCCGCCTGTCGATCTCACGCTCCATCCTTCCCTCACTCGTGAACAAGATCCCGAGATACTTAAACTCCTCCACTTGAGGCAGGACTTCTCCACCAACCTGGAGAGGGCAAGCCACCCTTTTCCGGTCGAGAACCATGGCCTCGGACTTGGAGGTGCTGATTCTCATCCCAGCCGCTTCACACTCGACTGCAAACCGCCCCAGTGCATGCTGAAGGTCCTGGTTTGAAGAAGCCAACAGGACAACATCATCCGCAAAAAGCAGAGATGAAATCCTGTGGTTCCCAAACAGGATTCCTTCCGGCCCCTGGCTGCGCCTAGAAATTCTGTCCATAAAAATTATGAACAGAACCGGTGACAAAGGGCAGCCCTGACGGAGTCCAACATGCACTGGGAACAGGTCTGACTTACTGCCGGCAATGCGAACCAGACTCCTGCTCCGTTCGTACAGGGACCGGACAGCCCTTAGCAAAGAGCCCCGAACCCCATACTCCCGAAGCACCCCCCACAGAATACCACGGGGGACACGGTCGAATGCCTTCTCCAGATCCACAAAGCACATGTGGACTGGTTGGGCAAACTCCCATGAACCCTCGAGCACCCTATGAAGGGTATAGAGCTGGTCCAGTGTTCCGCGACCAGGACGAAAACCGCATTGTTCCTCCTGGATCCGAGGTTCGACTATTGGTCGAATTCTCCTCTCCAGTACCCTGGAGTAAACTTTCCCTGGGAGGCTGAGAAGTGTGATTCCCCTATAATTTGAGCACACTCTCCGGTCCCCTTTCTTAAAAAGAGGGACCACCACCCCAGTCTGCCACTCCAGAGGCACTGTCCCCGACCGCCACGCGATGTTGCAGAGGCGTGTCAACCAAGACAGCCCCACAACATCCAGAGACTTGAGATACTCAGGGCGGATCTCATCCACCCCCGGTGCCTTGCCACTGAGGAGCTTGCAAACCACCTCAGTGACTTCGGCTTGGGTAATGGACGAGTCCACCTCTGAGTCATCAGCCTCAGTCTCCTCAGTGGAAGACATGACGGTGGGATTGAGGAGATCCTCAAAGTATTCCTTCCACCGCCCGACAATGTCCCCAGTCGAGGTCAACAGCTCCCCACCCGCACTGTAAACAGTGTTGGCAGAGTACTGCTTCCCCCTCCTGAGGCGCCGGACGGTTTGCCAGAATTTCTTCGAGGCCGACCGATAGTCCTTCTCCATGGCCTCCCCGAACTCCTCCCAGTTCCGAGTTTTTGCCTCCGCAACTGCCCGAGCTGCAGCACGCCTGGCCTGCCGATACCCGTCGGCTGCCTCAGGAGTCCCGGAGGTCAACATGGCCCGATAGGACTCCTTCTTCAGCTTGACGGCATCCCTTACTTCCGGTGTCCACCACCGGGTTCGGGGATTGCCGCCACGACAGGCACCGGAGACCTTGCGGCCACAGCTCCGAACAGCTGCGTCCACAATGGAGGTAGAGAACATGGTCCACTCAGACTCAATGTCCCCCGCCTCCCTCGGAAGCTGGGAAAAGCTCTCCCGGAGGTGGGAGTTAAAGACCTCCCCAACAGAGTGCTCGGCCAGACGTTCCCAGCAGACCCTCACCATACGTTAGGTCTGTCCAGCTTCCTCCTCCGCCAGCGGATCCAACTCACCACCAGGTGGTGATCAGTTGACAACTCAGCCCCTCTCTTCACCCGAGTGTCCAAGACATAGGGTCGGAGATCAGATGACACGACTACAAAGTCGATCATCGACCTCCGACCTAAGGTGTCCTGGTGCCACGTGCACTTATGGACACCCCTATGCTCGAACATGGTGTTCGTTATGGACAAACTGTGACTAGCACAGAAGTCCAATAACAAAACACCACTCGGGTTCAGATCGGGGAGGCCGTTCCTCCCAACCACGCCCCTCCAGGTGTCACTGTCATCGCCCACGTGAGCATTGAAGTCCCCCAGTAGCACAATGGAGTCCCCAGTCTGAGCACCCCTCAGTACCTCTCCCAGGGACTCCAAGAAGGCCGGATACTCTATACTGCTATTTGGCCCGTAGGCACAAACAACAGCAAGAGCCCTCTCCCCAATCCGAAGGCGCAGAGAGGCGACCCTCTCGTTCACTGGGGTAAACTCCAACACATGGTGGCTGAGCTGGGGAGCTATAAGGAAGCCCACACCAGCCCGCCGCCGCTCACCACGGGCGACTCCAGAGAAGTGGAAAGTCCAGCCCCTCTCGAGGAGCTGGGTTCCAGAGCCCAAGCTGTGCGTGGAGGTGAGCCCGACTATCTCTAGCCGGTACCTCTCAACCTCCCGCACAAGCTCAGGCTCCTTCCCCCCCAGCGAAGTGACATTCCATGTCCCAACAGCCAGCCGCTGTGTCCGGGGATCAGGTCGTCGAGGCCCCTGCCTTCGACTGCCACCCAATCCACACTGCACCAAACCCCTACTGCTACCTCTGTGGGTGGTGAACCCACAGGAGGTCGGGCCCACGTCGCCTCTTCGGGCTGAGCCCGGCCGGGCCCCATGGGCAAAGGCCCGACCACCAAGCGCTCGCATACGAGCCCCAACCCCAGGACTTCATGAATTTTTTTTTTTCATGAATTTTTTTAATGACAAAATTGAGAATATCCGACAAAAAATTCAAACTACTAATTTAAGGTTAGACAATGAAAGTGACCTTGTAGTTAACAATATAACTGTATCAGATCATCAGTTAGAATGTTTTACTCCCCTAAAAGAAACTGAATTACTTTCATTAATCTCTACATCAAAAGCCTCAACTTGCGTACTAGATCCCTTACCGACACATCTATTCAAACAGATAATGCCTGGAGTAATTGAACCGCTTCTAAAAATAATAAATTCTTCTCTTAGGATTGGATATGTACCCAAATCCTTTAAACTAGCAGTTGTCAAACCCCTGATTAAAAAACCTGACCTTGATCCCTGTCAGCTGTCCAATTATCGGCCAATATCAAACCTCCCCTTTATCTCCAAGATCCTTGAAAAAGCTGTGGCACAGCAGTTATGCTCATATTTACATAGGAATAACATCCATGAAATGTATCAGTCAGGATTTAGACCTCATCATAGCACAGAGACAGCACTGGTTAAAGTAGTAAACGACCTACTGTTGGCGTCTGATCAGGGCTGTGTCTCGCTACTTGTGTTGCTTGACCTTAGTGCAGCATTTGATACCATTGATCATTCCATTCTTCTGGATAGACTAGAAAATGTTGTGGGAGTTAAGGGAATGGCCCTCTCCTGGCTCAGGTCTTATCTAACTGATCGTTATCAGTATGTTGATATAAATGGTGATATTTCTAGACGTACCGAGGTAAAGTTTGGTGTTCCACAAGGTTCTGTCTTGGGTCCACTGCTTTTTTCTCTATATATGTTACCTCTGGGCGATATTATTCGTAAACATTGTATTAGTTTCCACTGTTATGCTGATGACACACAGTTGTATGTCTCTGCAAAACCTGATGAGAGACACCAGCTTAATAAAATTGAGGAATGTGTTAAGGACATTAGACACTGGATGCTTATAAATTTCCTTCTGCTTAACTCTGACAAGACTGAAGTACTTGTGCTAGGACCACATACAGCTAGAAGTAAGTTTTCTGATTACACAGTAACTCTGGATGGCCTTTCTGTTTCTTCACGTGCAGCAGTAAAAGACCTCGGAGTGATTATTGACCCCAGTCTTTCATTCGAAACTCACATTGATAACATCACCCGGATAGCTTTCTTTCATCTCAGAAATATTGCAAAGATAAGAAATTTAATGTCATTGCATGATGCAGAAAAACTAGTCCATGCTTTCGTTACCTCCAGGTTGGATTATTGTAATGCCTTACTGTCTGGATGTTCCAATAAGTGCATAAACAAGCTCAAGTTAGTTCAAAATGCCGCAGCAAGAGTCCTTACTAGAACTAGAAAATATGACCACATCACGCCTGTCTTATCCACACTGCATTGGCTCCCAATCAAATTTCGTATTGATTATAAAATACTACTATTGACCTTTAAAGCACTAAATGGTCTTGCACCACAGTACCTGAGTGAACTTCTGCTCCTCTATGACCCGCCACGCCTACTTAGATCAAAAGGTGCAGGCTATCTGCTGGTACCTCGTATAGTGAAGGCTACATCAGGGGGCAGAGCCTTTTCTTACAAAGCCCCACTGTTATGGAACAGCCTTCCAAGTAATGTTCGGGAATCAGACACAGTCTCAGCATTTAAGTCTAGGCTGAAAACATATCTGTTTAGTCAAGCCTTTTGTTAATGGTGTTTATGAGGTAAAGGAGTAGATCTGGAGGGTCCTCAGACATAGAGTGTTTTGGTAAACTGGGATGTATGGATGCTGTCAGTCCCCACTCGCTTGCTCACTCGAGTTTGTTGACGGTGTAGTGGCTGGCTGCTTTATGTCCCAGGGCTCCCTCATGCCTGTGTTACCTTCTGGCTCTCTCCTTTTAGTTATGCTGTCATAGTTAGTTGCCGGAGTCCCTGCTTGTACTCGGTGCAATATGTATACTGTTCCTACTTATTCAGGTGACATTGGGCATACCTAACCACCTGTGTTTTCTTTCTCTCCCCCCCCACCCCAAATCTGTCCCTCTGAGTTACATGGAGTCAACAGGAAATCTTTTGGTGGAGACGGTGGGGACCTCGACTGGCTATCGTAGCCTGCAGGGAATCGGCCGTCAGACATTCTGTCGCATGTCCCAGACCCGGTGAAATGTAACTGAATTGTCTTGGCCAGGCCTAAGGGTCCCATCTGCATCTCATCATTGCTGAGGAGTGTGCTCCCATCACCCAATCAAGCATCCAGCCAGAGCAGGTCATGATATATTTTTTACCATATTAACATGCCATTGTGTGTTATGCCTGATGTAAAGACTCTCGTCTCTGCGAGCCTACCACACAGATTTAATACTTGTCATTTTTAGGGCATACCTAACAACGTGTTTTCTTTCTCTCTCTCTCTCTCTCTCTCTCCCCCCCCCCCATCTGTCCCTCTGAGTTACATGTTGATCCTGGGATTGAGATGCTGGCCTCTTCTGCCCCTCGGACCTGCTTGATCCATCCTGGTGCCCTGTGTCTGGTCGGAGTTTTATCGCACCACTCCTGTGAAGGATGGCCCCATGAGGACAGTTGAGGGTTATACCTGTTAAAACTGTTAATATTATAGTCAGGCTGTCTGTTGTTGCCCAAATGAGGATGGGTTCCCTTTTGAGTCTGGTTCCTCTCGAGGTTTCTTCCTCATGTCATCTGAGGGAGTTTTTCCTTGCCACCGTCGCCACAGGCTTGCTCATTGGGGATAGATTAGGGATAAAATTAGCTCATGTTTTAAGTCGTTCAAATTCTGTAAAGCTGCTTTGCGACAATGTTTATTGTTAAAAGCGCTGTACAAATAAACTTGATTTGATACTGTTTGGGCAAGGCTGCACTAAGAGCATCCCGTAGCTGTTGTTGGTAGATGGTGTCACCCAACAGCTCGATGTTAAATTTTGGTCGGCTCTGTCTTTTCTGCATCCTTCTTTTCCTCATTAAGCTGATAGACATGATGGAGCGAATAAGGTGGTGGCCAGTCCAGCAATCGTCTGCACTGGTCATTGCTCTGGTGTTAAGGACATCACGGCGGTCTTTGAAGCGGACAATGACATAGTCAATGAGATGCCATAGTTTGGAGCGAGGGTGCATTCAAGATGTTTTGAACTTGGTTTTCTGGCGGAAGAGTGTGTTAGTGATAACCAGGTTGTGCTCTGAACACTTAGTTAGCAGGAGTATGCCATTAGAGTTTGAGTTTCCAAACCCTTCTCTCCCCAGCGTGCCCCTCCATAGGTGGTGGTTTCGTCCCACTCTGGCGTTGAAATCTCCAAGCAGGATTAACTTGTCCTCCTTAGGGACTTCAGATAGAATTTTGTCCAGGTCAGCATAGAAGGCCTCCTTTACTCCATCCTGTGCATCAAGTGTTGGAGCGTAGGCACTAATAACGGTGGCCATCTGACTGCTGGCAAGCATCAGGCGTATGGTCATCAGGTGCTCATTGATGCCCACAGGGAGTTCATAGAGGTAGTTGACGAGGCTGTTCTTAATTGCAAAACCCACACCATGGATTCGTGGCTCATTTGCAGGCTTTCCTTTCCAGAAGAAAGTGTAGCCACCTTTTTCCTCCTTTAGGTGCCCTTCATCAGCCAGTTGGGTCTCAGAGAGCGCTGCGATGTCAATGTGGAGCTTCCTTAGCTCCCTGGAGATAATGGCAGTTCGCCTTTCAGGTCGATCACTGGCTTGATTGTCCATGAGGGTCCGCGCATTCCAGGTTCCAATAAGTAGCTGTTTATGTTTATGTTTCCAACCACATGATGGTGATCCCTCTGGATGCAGTATTCCAGACAGGAGTTTTTGAGGCAGGCTACGTTTAGGGTACCTTTTCTAACCCCCTCCCCAAGTGGGGTGAGCAGAGTGGATCCTAAATAGGACTGCTCAGTCATGGGTGCAGCTGCCGAGAAGCTCTTTCTGCCTCAGTCCAAGAACTTAGCGACTGAGTCTAACACCCACCGCCTGTGTGCCAAGTTGTGGCTAGGAACTCCCAGACTTCACGGTCCTGCCTCTGTCACCACTTCCTGATCGCCACAGGACTTTGTCCAGGATGTAGAATGGATAGGTTCCTTCAGGAGGATGCCTGTCCATGACATCCATTTAACATGGGGAGACTGATGCGCCTTCAGCCACCACACAGTCCTTGGCAGAGGGGGGCCTGAATCCAATGGCATGGAGTCCATGACGACTGGAGACCACACTCTGTTGCAGCCTTCATCCGCCTTCAGTGCCGTTGTGACTTATAGTGTCATCCTCCACCATGTCCGCCGTTGAGGTCTTCAGATCACACTTTGTCTGGAACCTCCCCCTTTGACCCTACCACCATGGGTGACCCTATCAGGAGCTGAAGTTCCAGATGGCATCGCTCTTGGGTTCATTGGAACACACAAGGTTCTCCACCATGACAAGGTGGCAATCCACGGAGAAAATATATATATATATATATATATATATATATATATATATATATATATATATATATATATATATATATATATATATATATATATATATATATATATATATTCTCGCCTCAGGCGGCACAGTGGTGTAGTGGTTAGCGCTGTCGCCTCACAGCAAGAAGGTCCTGGGTTCGAGCCCCGGGGCCGGCGAGGGCCTTTCTGTGTGGAGTTTGCATGTTCTCCCCGTGTCCGCGTGGGTTTCCTCCAGGTGCTCCGGTTTCCCCCACAGTCCAAAGACATGCAGGTTAGGTTAACTGGTGACTCTAAATTGACCGTAGGTGTGAATGTGAGTGAGAATGGTTGTCTGTGTCTATATGTCAGCCCTGTGATGACCTGGCGACTTGTCCAGGGTGTACCCCGCCTTTCGCCCGTAGTCAGCTGGGATAGGCTCCAGCTTGCCTGCGACCCTGTAGAAGGATAAAGCGGCTAGAGATAATGAGATGAGATGAGATATTCTCGCCTCACAGCAAGAAGGTCCTGGGTTCAAGCCCAGCGGCTGACAAGGGCCTTTCTGTGTGGACTTTGCATGTTCTCCCCGTGTCTGTATGGGTTTCCTCTGGGTGCTCTGGTTTCCCCCAAAGACATACAGGTTAGTCTCCAAATTGAGTGTGAAAGGAGGTCAATTTATATATAAAGAGGTCAATTTAACCTCCTTAGGTACACACCTAAGGAAAACCTCTCTCTCTCTCTCTCTCTCTCCAGCTTGCCTGTGACCCTGTACAGGATAAGCGGCTACAGTGTGTGTGTATATATATATATATATATATATATATATATATTTTTTTTTTTTCAATTAAAGGTTGGATTTTTCTCATTTTTTTCATTGTGAGATGAAGTGACTTCTTCACCCTTCTTACTTATCTGTAACATTGTGTGTGAGGCAGGAGTACACCCTGAATGGGACCCCAGTCTATTGCAAAGCACCACGCAACGCACATGCACATATGCACACACACACACACACACACACACACACACACACACACACACACACACAGACACTGGCCTTCACAATGCTTATCAAGGAATTTGCTGCATGCCTCCTAAGAGAGGTTTTCTGGGCATGCCCCACCAGGAGACTCTGGGGCAGACCTAGGACATGCTGGAGAGATTACATCTCTCGGCTGGCCTGGGAATGCCTTGGTATTCCCCCGGAAGAGCTGGTGGAGGTGGCCAGGGAGAGGGAAGTCTGGGCTGCTCTGCTTAGGCTGCTACCCCCATGATCTGGATCCAGATAAGCGGTAGAAGATGGATGGATGGATGGATGGATGGATTACGCAATGCGCAATACTATTGTTATTATTATTGTTGTGCACTGCTTCTGCATTTATGAATTTTATGGATCAAGTTGTCCTATGCTTGTGCTATAAAGACACTCATAACCATGTGAATGATTTATTCCAGTCTTTTTTTGGCTGTAATGTACTTCAGCATGTCTTTGTTGTTGCTGTTGTCCCCCGAATCCGCTGCTCACTGCACTGTGTGATTTATGTGCTGAATGTACACCTTTATCTCATCCATCTATCACTCTCTCTCAGTGAAAACTTCAAAGTGGTTTGAAGTCCATGTTCAGAGCTGCATCGCGTGTTTGGACTGAGTTTAACAGCGCACTGAACATTCGAGGTGTTTTGGTGGAATCCACATGTGCATCTCCAGAATGGGCGCTGTGATGTTCTCAAACATGTATTAGCAACATATAAGCTCAGTCTTTCACTGGACTTCATATTAATAAGCTGTTCCCCGGACGTGTTCAGGCACAGGTGACATCATGTCGGCTTTCAGTCCTTTTACAGAATTCGCAGCATATGCAGGTGGAGATGCAGCCACGACTGCTGGACCTGATGTTCATCACCATGGAGAGGAGGAGTGCAGTCACCATGGTCCATCTCATCATGCAACTCTTTCAAGGCAATGGACTTGTACACCTCAGCTGTGTTTTGTTTGATGTTTTTCTGCAAATAATGCCATCTTCATCAATGTGAAGTCTTTCCCCATTCATGCAGCAAACTCTTACTTTGCATACTGAAGGCATTAAATTCATGCCCTGAGGACCTATTGTCTTTCAGTTTGCACTGCATTATTGGACCGATGTTCTTGTCTTCTTGCTGTGCTTCTCTGATCTCGGCAACTGAAAATGGCTTGTAAATTTCATCACCCATGGCTGTATATTGGAGGAGATTAAGTACTGGACAGACCCATGGTGAGCTGGAGTTTTGAGTCTCAACAGCTTGAACTGTTGCTGCCACACAATCTGATGTCAGTTCCTCAGTACAATGTCCCATCATCTGCTCAATATTTACAGGCATTCGTGACAGGCTGCCAGCACCCACATTTTCTTTACCTGGGCTTTCAGCAAGTCATAAAGTGGCCCAGCAATTCAGGAGAAATCTTGTATATATTGCCTGTCATAGCTTAACAAGCCAATGATAGTTCGTAGTTCTCCTACATTACTTGGTTTCTTATTTTTCAAAGCTCTCACACCAATGATATTGGCTGGGTCAATTTTGCTACCTTCAGCTGAAATGACTCTACCCAGGCAGACCTCGTGTTTGAAAAATTCACATTTGCTGGGCTTTAGCTTGACTCCATAATTTCTTAACAGCTGAAGCACTTTCCAGACATGGTTCAAATGATCCTCAAATGATTGATGGTACACAAGTATATCATCCAGGTAGGGAACGCAGCTGTTGTCTGGCACATCTTCCAAGCACTCTTCCATACACATTTGGAAAGCGGCAGGTGCATTCATTAGCCCAAATGGGATCCTTATCCATTCATAGAGGCCCCATGGAGTCACAAATGCAGTCAGAGGCCAGCTGTTCTCATCCATGAAACCTTGATGGTAGGCTTTTCCCTGGTCTAATAATCAAAACCATGAGCATTCATGCAGTCCTGCACCACTGATCTTTCGGGTTCACTCAGATGGCTCAGATCAATTGGTGGATCCCATGGGGTGGCAGCAGCTTGCTGACATAGTGTCTTTCTTTAGTGGTGATGTTTGCACTTTGTAGTCAATTTGAAGAGAAGTGCATTTTTGTATGGTGACTTTCTCTTTTGTAGTTTTCACAACATAGTCACTTGACTGCTCAGTTGCCACCAGATCAATGAAAGCTGTGACATTTTCCTTCCCTAGGCTGATAAAAGCTGCTCTTAGTGCCCCATGCAACTGCTCTTTCCTTGCAGCATCCACTTGTTCTTTAGTGTTGGTTTTCACTATTTGCTCAAAAAGCTGAGTATGGGCTGTGAAAGGTTTTTGCCCTTCATCACAAGCATGGGCACAACAAGTTCTTCGGGATCTGCTCCCTCTGCAACTAATCCAAAAGTTACCTCAATGAAACCTTTATAAGCCATGTTCTGTCCATTTGGCAGCTGTGATTTTCAAATCATCAGGTGCATCCAGCAACTCAGAGACATCTCTTAACTTCTCATGTGGCAAATATCTCTTTTTCTTTTTTTCACTTTAATTTTTATTGATGTTTTCATTCAACAGTGAGAAATAACAATCACACCAAAAAAAAAAGACAAAAAAAAAACAACTGAAACTTGGGGAATCACATTGTATTTTCAGTCTTCCTCTCCAGGGTCATTATGACCGTCTATGTTTGAGTCCTTATATAGAGTCCATTTTGTCCATTTTTGTTCTCCTTGCTCCTCTTGTAGTCTTATACGAAATGTCATCTTTTCCATTATGTAGATTTCCTCTACAATCGCCAGCCATTGTTTTTGGGTAGGTGGGTCCGCTTTACACCAGTTTTTGGTTATAGCTTTTTTACTAGCTGTTAGCAGAACTTTAACTAAATACTTATCTTCCTTTTGGATATTTCCCTCCATTAGATTACACAAGTAAAGTGTCTTACTGTTCATAGGAACATCATATCCCAGTATTGTTTGTAAAGTATTATGAACCATTCCCCAGAACACAGATATCTTATGACAATTCCAAAAGATATGAGCATGGTCTGCTTGTAATTCACCACATTCTCTCCGACATGTGCAATTTGTGTTGGAGTATTTGTTCTTTATCATGGGAGTGATGAAGTATCTTATCAAGTTTTTCCAAGAGAACTCCCTCCATGTCCATGAGTTGGTGGATGTTTGGTGTGTAATCCACATATTTTGCCAATCTTCATCTGTGATTTCTATGCCAAGTTCTGATTTCCGTTTCTCTTTTACATAATCAGTTGAATTTGCATTTGCTGTCAATGCTTGATATATTACAGACACACTTCTGATTGGTTTTCCTGAGTATGATTTGTTTAAAATTTGAATTACACCACTCACTTCTATGTAGGGGTCTCTTTTAATTTCCTTCTTATAATAGTCCCTTAGTTGTAAATATCTATGAAAATTACGTTTCTCCAGGCCATACCTGTTCATCATGTTTTGAAAACTCTCCAGCTCCCCTTTCACTTCCAAGGTGCACCATGCTGTTATTCCCCTATCTATCCATGACTTGAACCCTTTATCATATGTATTTGGTTTGAAATTTTCATCAAATGCCACCCACTTTGTCTTATATTAATTATTTTATGTGTTTTTACTACTTTGAACCATAATTCCAAAGTGAAAGCAGTAATTGGATCTATTTTGTCCTGAATTTTCTTGTAAATTTCTTTATCTCCAATGATACTCAGGGTTGGGTATCCATTGAATTCTCTTTCCATGGTTTTCCATTTTGCTATATAGTCTGGTTTACACCAGCAAACAATATATCTAAATTGGGCTGCATGGTAGTACTCCTTCAGTTTTGGAAGGCCCAATCCGCCCCTATCTTTTGGTAGCTGGAGAGTTTCATATCTCATCCTAGGCCTTTTACCCCCCCAGATGTATCTTGAAATTATTCTGTCCCAGTGCACAAACTGAGCCCGGGGGATATCTACAGGTAGGGCCTGGAACATGTACAAGAGCCTGGGTAGTATATTCATTCTGATAGTCTCAACACGTGAACTTAAGTCTAATGGTAGTGTGGACCACCTTTCAATATCTTTTTGGATGTCCTGAGTCATATTATTATAGTTTGCCTTATATAATTTAGTCAATTTTTTAGTGATTTGGACCCCCAAATATTTGATTTTTTTTTTTGTTTCCAATTAAAAGTAAATGCTTCTTGTATCTGCCTTGAAGGGGTATAATGCAATGTTAGTATTTGTGTTTTTGATATGTTTATCTTATATCCTGAGAAATACCCATATGCTTCAAACACTTTTATCAACTCAGGGAGCGATTCATCTGGGCGTGTGAGGTAGGCTATGATGTCATCTGCAAAAAGCCCTATCTTGTGTTCTGTGTCGTTCATCATTATGCCTTTAATTTTGTCATTCTGTCGGACTGTTTGGGCCAACGGCTCAATAAATAGGGCGAATAGCGCTGGCGACAGGCAGCAGCCTTGTCTAGTTGATCTTTGAAGGTCTATTTTATTTGTCAGGCTACCATTAACTTTGATTCTGGCATTAGGTTGGTGATAGAGTGTCTTTATACATTGCACTGATTCACTATCGAACCCAAATCTTTCTAAAACTTTGTATAGGAATCTCCAATTAACCGAATCAAAGGCTTTCTCTGCATCGACACTTATTAGTAGAGTGTCCTGTTTGTCTCTTTGAGCTTTCTCTACTATATGCAAAGTTCTCCTGATGTTATCTTGCGTTTGCCGGTTTTTAATGAATCCTGTTTGATCCTCGTCTATTATGTCTTCTAAAAATGTGTTCAATCTATTCGAAATAATAGATGTATAAATCTTATAGTCTACATTTAATAATGAAATTGGTCTATAATTTCCACATTGTTCTTTATCCTTGCCAGGTTTTGGAAGTATAGTAATTATTGCTTCATCCCAAGAGGGTGGGATTTTATTTTCCTTCAGGGTCCAGTTAAAGGATGCCAGAAGCAGTGGTGCCAATTCGTCTTTAAATACCTTATACCACTCAGCAGGATAGCCGTCACTGCCCGGGCTCTTTTTATTTTTTAGCTTATTAATTTTATCCAGCACTTCCTCCATTGTTATTTCAGCCGTCAGTATTTCGTTCTGTTCAAGGCCAATTGAGGGTAGGTCCAGGGAACTCAAGACCACCTCCATCTCTTCCTCACTTGCTGATGTTGGTTGTGCATATAATTCACTGTAATATCGCTGAAAGACCTTCTCTATAGCCTCTGGTGAACTTACTTGCATCTGAGTGTGGGGATCTCTTATTTTGTATATATTATTAATTGTTTGCTGTTTTCTTATGCGCTTTGCCAATAATTTTGTAGCTCGTGGTCCGGTTTCATAGTAACTCTGTTTCAAATACTGTTGCTTTTTCTCGACCTCGTCCATTAACACGTCATTTATTTTAGCCTTTAAGTTCTTGATTTCTTGGTATATATTTTGTTTTTTGAAAGTCTATTTCTAATTCCCTTAATTTCTACATGCTCTTTTTGTATGTTTCTGTTCTAGTCTTTTTGATTAGTGCAGCTTCCACTATTAATTTCCCTCTAATGACAGCTTTCATGGCATCCCAGAGTACTGTTGGGTCCACTTCACCATTGTTATTTTCCTCAACATATGTTTTGATTTCTCCTTTAATCCTTTCCTGTCTCTGTTTATTATTCAGCAAACCTGTGTTCAGTCTCCATACTGTTTGTCATTTTCTTTTACTTAAAGCAATTTTTAAATAAAGTGGATTGTGGTCCGACACAGCTGCCCCTCTGATACTGCATTCCTCCACTAGATGACAGTCCCCAACAGTCATAAAAAAGTAGTCTAACCTCGAATGCACATTATGGGTAGCCAAGTAGTGTGTATATTCTCTCCCTAGTGGATGTAAGATTCTCCACACATCGATCAGGCCTCCTCCAATGACATATTAACAAATTTTGATATTCGCTTTTTGCTTCTTTTAAGACTTGTTGTATCGTTTTTATGGCATAATACTACATTTATGTCACCCCCACAGATTATAATACCTTTTGATTCCACAGCGATGTTATTGAATAGATACTTTAAAAAATGCTTATCGCTTCCTGGAGGTGCATACACATTAATCAATGTTATTGGTTCATTCATTAGCTTTCCCCTTACAATAACAAATCTCCCCTCTTTATCTTTGTATTCTCTTTCACATTCCAGTTGGATTGAGTTCGCCAGCAGTATTATCACCCCTCTTTTACGCCCTTGCCTGTATGTACTGTAATATAGGGTTTTGTAGCCAAATGTTCTGAGTTTTTCATGCTCTAACGGGTCTCTTGCAAGAACACAATTTCTGGCTTTTCCTTTCTTAGTTTTGTCATAACTGTTAGGGTTTTGCTGGGATTCAAACCTGGTTCGCTGGTGTGATAATCCAGCAAGCCCCCACTAGGCCACCAGGGGGATGACTCAAATGCAGAGGCATGAGGCAGAAGTAGAAAAAGTATCAAAAGGTTTATTTACAATATTTACAAACCAAGGGAAAAAACAAAAAGAATAATCCAAAGCTCAGAAGATATAAAAAAAATAAAAAATCCCAAGGTTCAAAGTCCAAAATCCAAATAAGAAAAGAAGAGGCAAAAACTCAAACGCTCAGAAGATCCAAAGGTCAAAAACAAAATCCACAAAGTCCAAAAGAAAGAAGCAAAAACCAAGAATACAAAGACACAGACATGGGACAGAGGGAACTAGCACTAACAGCATAGCATAAAGACTCCGTGACAAGAGGACTGAACTCAGGGGTATAAATACACAAACTAATTAAGGACAGGGCGGGGCAGGAAACAGGCAATAAGACAAAAACAAAACACAGAACACAGTGGTGACCTCTAGAGGCCAAAACAAACATGACCAGAAAAGGAAATAACAGCGGCCTCTAGAGGCCAAAACAGTCCCAGTCCTAACAATAACCCTCCCTCTTTTTGCTGGCGTACTCAAACCGTTTACATTCATCGACATTATCTTGATGTTGTTAGTCATATTATCGTCACAGTTGTATTCTCAAGTGTACCCCAATAAATATGAACTAGGTAACTATGTACATATAACACACTAACAAAAATAAAACCCAAAAACAAAGAGGGTTTCAACCTGCGGGGCGGTTTTCTCTTTATCACAGTGCCCCTGTTACTGGGTGGAAAGGAAGTCCTCTGGTTAGAGGGCCTCTCCCTAGACTTAGTATCACTATGGCTATTTAGTC
Source organism: Neoarius graeffei (assembly GCF_027579695.1). Lineage (NCBI taxonomy): Eukaryota > Metazoa > Chordata > Actinopteri > Siluriformes > Ariidae > Neoarius > Neoarius graeffei. The sequence continues at coordinate 13,574,934 of NC_083577.1, forward strand.
TAGACATGTCCAACTCCATTCACATAGTCAACCCCCTGCCCCCCATCGGACATCGTTGTAAAGGCTATTCCAAGAGATTTTAAGTATTATCATTGATTTCACTATTGCAAATGAAATAAGTTTCACATTCTCTTAAATTCTTGTAACCTCTCCTTAAAGCGTTGTGTTGCCTTTTGTCGCGTCCTCCTGTCACCAGCTCGTTGCCATCCCGCTGTATCCACTTCACCTCGGTCCCGAGTTCTGCCCCGCTCCGGAGCTGATGCACCGCTGCTCTCCCCTGCAGCCGTCGGGTCCCTCTCCTTGTCTGGTTCTTCTACCACGTAGCCCTTTGCCCTCATCGCTCGCGCTGCCTCTTTAGCATCTTCGTATGTTTTCATGCCATCATCCCAGAATATTCTCATTTTTGTGAGCGGAGTTTGAAATCTGATTCCTTCTTGTTTCAGTCTTTTTTTGAGGCTTGCATACGTTTTCCGTTTCTGTACAACTTCAGTCGCGTAATCATGGTCAAAGAAAACTTTTTTGTTTCCTATAATTATTGCTTTCTTTTCTTTGCCCCATACCTTTTGCAGGATCATTTCCTTAGTCTCGAATTGCAAGAAATTGACGACAATAGACCGGGGCGTCGCGTCTGGGCCAGGTTTTTTCGCGAGGGCTCGGTGGCAGCGTTGGATGTGGAGCTCCGTTCTTTCTGGTAGACCGAGTTCAGTCATTAGCAGGTGCTCCACATATTTGTTTACTGATTCAAAGTCTCTTTCTGAGTCTTCCGGTACTCCATAAATACGTAGATTATTCCTCCGTAATCTGCCTTCTAAATTGGTTAACTTCTCTTGTAGATGGTGTGTCTGTTGGGACATCTCCCTCATAAGAGCACACGAGTCCGCCTGCCACTCTTCAAGTTCAGCGATACGGGCCTGTGCATCTTCAGTGCTAGCGCCCTGTGTTTGTAGTTTCTGTCGGTTTTCAGAGTGCTTGCGGTCCATTTCTTCCCGTATGGTTCTGATCTCATTCTTTATCTCGCTTTTGAACGTGGTTAGGTCTTTGTGGAACTCACTTTTTAGCTCCTTTATTTCTTTTTTGATGTCTGCGAGCCCATCTCTTAGCTCCTCTGTGAGATTCGCCATTTTAATGTCCTCAGGGTAGTCCGCTTTGGCTTCTTTAGAGGTTGTTTCACATTTCTTCTCCTTGTGATTTTTACTCTTGCAACTTCTTGTTGAGATTCCTTTACTCATAGTTTGCCTTTAGGCCATCGAGTTGTATATTTATGTCTTTTTCCTTCCGACTGGGGGGAGCTGGCTAACCATGCGACCACTCACGCCACCATCTTCTCTCAACCGCCAATATCTCTTTTTCCACTTCTCATTGACAAGACAGACTTGGAAGCCTGTATCCCATAATACTCATGTTCTGCAGCCTGTATGTAATGCTTAACCATGCACTGTTTCCCTACCAGGGCAATAAGACAAGACTGCCTGTCTTTTTTCTTGGGGTGGCTGAACTTTGAACTTGAGTTAGAGTGCTGGTGTACTTGTTAGCTAGAGTGCTGATTTACTTGGGGGTGAAGATACTGGTTGCATAACTTCTTGGGCCATGGCTATTCTTACGATGAGTCGTAAGAATAATATTTTTCCCTATTCTTACAACATGAACATAAGTTCCAGTAGTGCATGCATAAATCAGTATCACTTATTCTTATGCCTCGTCATAAGAATTATGCTTACAGCAATGGACATAAAAATAGGTTGGTGATTATTCTTATGACGAGGAAGCTTTTTGCTGTGAAAATTATGCTTATGCCAGTGGGTGTAAAATTAGATGCTGGGAGAGCTATTGTACTCTCCCTGGTGTCAGGGTCATAAAAATTATGCTAATGGCATTGGGCGTAAAATATTTTTATCATTAGCTATGACATATATATGACAAAAAAATTATCCTATAGGAATCATTGAAGGTGGGTGGAGCACAGAAGCATGGCAGGCCAGAACTGAGTTCTCAAACTCTTTTTATTTCTAACTTTTCAGCGTTCAACATTCTCCCAGCCACACACGCGTGCACGCACACACTAGTGTTCTGGTTGGGGAGAGAGCTCCTTTCTCTGCTCTCTCTCCTTTTAAAGGGCGCGGTTACTGGGGAAGACACACAAACACAGGTTAATTCACATCAGGTGTAGTGATTCTGCCACTTACCTTCCCTGACTCCACCCTCCATTCACAGACTGATGCTTGACCATGCCCCCACTGCCACATACCCCCACCGCCTGACTCAGGCCGGGGAGCCGTCTGGCCTGCAGCTGAATCCCCCCCCCCCGACGGGAGAGGAAATCCGCCACGACCATCTGCGCCCCCAGCCTGTGGACCACCTCGAACTTAAACGGCTGGAGTGCCAGATACCAATGGGTGATTCACGCGTTGGCATCCTTCATGCGGTGGAGCCACTGTAGGGGCGCGTGGTCCGAACAGAGGGTGAAAGGGCCCCCCAGCAGGTAGTAGCGGAGGGCGAGGACCACCCACTTGATGGCGAGGCATTCCTTTTCTATGGTGCTGTATCGGCCCTCACGCCAGTGTTGTTTTTGTTAACGATGACGATGACGAAATGATTTCGTTAACGCACCTTTTTTCATGACTAAAATGAGACAGTGACAAGCTAAACATAACTCTTTGATCACGAAAATATGATGAGACGTATCTGTTGTTTTCGTTGATGAGACGAAAATGTTAGTAGGTTGGCTATAGGACTATCAAAATGCATGGCATTTCCTCCAACGGTGCATGCAATCTGTCTGCCAAATGCTGAAAATATCAGCAATGCACCTGCATCCTGTCCTTGTTCGGTCACGCCCACCAGGCACAGTGCACACCGGGGCAGCCACACAGTTCATGTCCATGAACAAGGGCTTGGTGGGTGGAAAAGACGTGGTGATTTATGGACATACTTTACACATAATCCAGCAGAAAATAAAACGGAATGCCTTGTAGTGGGAGACAGAGGTACACTATAAACTATAAACTACGTGGCAAGAATATGACCAACCTCAAGAGGCATCTAAAGGCTCACCATGCTGCTATTTCTGTGACGGTAGTTAACGTTACAAGAAGTCCTTAACAGATCATGTATACATTTGCTAGCTTTGGTTAATGTCACTCAACAATCGGTCTGTGATGAATTTCCTATGAAGTTTTCCAAAACACCGTGACCTGGCGAAAATGAATGGGACCGTTAGCTTCATGCTAAAGTTGGCTTGGTTAAGCTAACTTAAATTCAATTAACATGTCATGAGTAAAACTTGTCCTGCAGGGATTTTTGGTGGGACAGCAACTGCATGCTTTGTCATATATTGACCCATACTTGAGTTACTGTGAAACATAAGGGGGGAAATATAGCTTTTCAGACCTGTTGCTGTGCCTTAATATGTCAAAATGAGCAGCAGCACACCTGGCTACTCTAACGTTAGCAGCACATTTAGCCATCAATGTCACGGGCTGAGCCGTGAAGCTGACATAGCGCGCAGCGTGCAGGCAGCCATTTACCGGCATTTTTAAATCACTGCTGTCCTGTCCTGTCACTATTCTCATTGCCACCACCATATGTACTGTTTAAGATCTCTTTCATATTGTCATTAATCACCATTTGCCATAGATTAATTACGCAGGGCCAAACTTAGTGCTTAGAGTGCAGGGAAAGGCCTACTGGCACTTCTAGATGGCTATTGTTTGTGCATCTGACTCATTCAAAATATTCGCTTGAAACATATTGTCATTTTCATTCTTCATCTATATAGATGCCACATACCCCCACCGCCTGACTCAGGCCGGGCAGCCGTCCGGCCCGCAGCTGACTCCCCCCCCCTTCATGGGAGAGGAAGTCCGCCATGACCATCTGTGCCCCCGGCCTGTGGACAACCTTGAAGTTAAAGAGTTGGAGTGCCAGATACCAACGGGTGATCCGCGCGTTGGCATCCTTCATGCAGTGGAGCCACTGGAGGGGTGCGTGGTCCGAACAGAGGGTGAAAGGGCGTCCCAGCAGGTAGTAATGGAGGGTAAGGACCACCCACTTGATGGCCAGGCACTCCTTCTCTATGGTGCTGTAACGCCCCTCACGCACTGACAGCTTCCGACTTATGTACAGCACTGGGCGATCCTCCCCCTCCACCTCCTGGGACAAAACAGCCCCCAGCCCTCTATCCAACGCGTCCATCTGCAACATAAAAGGGAGAGAAAAGTCAGGGGAGTGTAACAATGGCACCCCACACAGTGCAGCCTTTTCCTCAGAAAAAGCCCGCTGGCATTGCTCCGTCCACTGGACCGGATCTGGTGCCCCCTTTTTAGTGAGGTCAGTCAGCGGGCTGGTGATGTCCGAATAATTAGGTATAAACCTACGATAATAGCCAGCCAGCCCCAGGAACTGTCTCACCCCCTTTTTGGTCTTGGTCCTCGGGCAGGCCGCAATCGCTGCCGTCTTGTTAATTTGGGGACGCACCTACCCATTGCCCAAGTGGAAGCCCAGATACCGTAGTTCCACACGCCCAATCACACACTTCTTCGGGTTGGCTGTGAGACCCGCCCGCCTCAGCGACCTGAGGACGGCCCTCAGGTGTTGTAGGTGCCGCGGCCAGTCATTACTATAAATAATGATGTCGTCAAGGTACGCGGCCGCATAGGTGGCATGGGGGTGGAGGACCCTATCCATCAGCCGCTGAAACGTAGCGGGCGCCCCAAACAGCCCAAAAGGAAGTGTGACAAACTGGTGTAAGCTGAACGGTGTGGAAAAGGCCGTTTTTTCTAGGGATAATGGAGTCAAGGGGATCTGCCAATAACCCTTTGTCAAATCCAGTGTCGAGTAAAAGTGAGCCGTGCCTAGTCGATCGAGCAACTCATCAATACGAGGCATTGAGTACGCATCGAATTTAGACACCGCATTGACTTTTCTATAGTCTACACAGAACCGGACCGACCCGTCGGCCTTGGGAACCAACACCACTGGGCTGCTCCAATCGCTGTGGGACTCCTCGACGATGCCCATTTCGAGCATGGCCTCGAGCTCTTCCCGAACCACTTTTTTCTTGTGTTTGGGTAGCCTGTAAGGGCGGCTATGCACTACCACCCCTGGGAGCGTCTCAATGTGGTGCTCTATGAGGTTGGTGCGGCCGGGCAGGGGCGAAAACACATCCGAAAATTCGGTCTGCAACTGGGCAACCTCTGCGAGTTGTGTCGGGGAGAGATGGTCTCCACAGGGGACCGGAGCGGTACACGATGCCAATGCTCCCTTTTGAACCTCCAGCCCCAGCTCTGCCTTCTCCGGAACCACCGACACCAATGCCACGGGGACCGCCTTGTTCCAGAGTTTGAGCAGATTGAGGTGGTAAATCTGTAGTGCCCCACCCCTGTCCGTTCGCCTCACCTCGTAGTCGACATCCCCGACTCGCCGTGTGACCTCAAAGGGTCTTTGCCACTTGGCAACCAATTTGGAGCTCGATGTGGGCAGAAGTACGAGTACTTTATCTCCTGGTGTGAACTCCCTAAGGCGCATACCCTTGTCGTACAGGCGGGTTTGCCGTTCTTGGGCTTGCCGCAAATTCTCCTGGGTTAGGTGTGTGAGTGTGTGGAGTTTTGCGCGCAGGTCAATAACGTATTGAATTTCATTTTTATTTGGTGAAGGTCCCTCCTCCCAGTTTTCTCGCACCACGTCTAAAATGCCGCATGGCTTACGTCCATATAACAATTCGAATGGGGAGAACCCCGTGGAGGCTTGTGGGACCTCTCACACTGCAAACAACAAGGATTCGAGCCATTTATCCCAATTACATGCGTCCTCGCTTACGAATTTCTTAATTATATTTTTGAGGGTGCGATTGAATCGTTCGACTAAGCCGTCCGTTTGTGGGTGATAAATGCTGGTGCGGATCGGCTTAATACCTAATAACCCATAAAGTTCGTTCAGTGTTCATGACATAAATAATGTGCCTTGATCAGTCAGAATCTCTTTAGGGATTCCAACTCGGGAGATAACGTGGAAGAGCGCTTCCGCAATACTGCATGCTGAGATATTGTGAAGAGGCACTGCTTCCAGGTATCGCGTTGCATAGTCCACTAGAACTAATATAAAGCGGTGCCCTCGTGTTGACCGATCTAATGGCCCGACAAGATCCATCCCAATCCTTTCGAACAGGGTCTCAATTAATGGGAGAGGGCGCAAAGGCGCTTTTGGAATGGCCACTGGATTTACTAACTGGCATTCGCGGCATGCCGTACACCACCTATGGACATCGCCGCGAATCCCTGGCCAATAGAACCGGGCCATTATTTGGGCTAGTGTTTTATCCTGCCCTAAGTGTCCAGCCATGGGATTAAAGTGAGCCACCTGGAATACCAATTCCCGGCGGCTTTTTGGAATCAAGAGCTGCGTGATTTGTTCTTTAGTCTGAGTGTCCTGCATCACTCGGTATAATCTATCCTTCATAATAGAAAAATAGGGGAAGGACGGGGTGGCATTTGGCTGGAGCATTTGACCATCGATTACTCTCACTTGGTCAAACGCATGCCGCAGAGACTTGTCTCGCGATTGCTCTAACGGAAAATCCACAAGGGATTCCCCGAGAGAAGGAGGAGGAGCCGGCGGCTCCTCACTCTGATGCGGAGATGACATAGACGGCTCTGTGACAGCTGCTCCCGCCAACGCGACACCGGGACCTCCCCCTGCTGAACTATGGCAGGACCCACTCTTTACTAAATGACTCATTAACTCCCTGAATCCCAGCCAATCAGTCCCCAAAATTATCGAGTGGGTGAGGCGAGGATTAACCGCCGCCTTTACTCTAAATTTTTCCCCTCTGAAAAAAATGTGGACCGACACTAAAGGGTAGCTGTGAACATCCCCGTGCACACACAACACCTTCACCCCCTGTGCTCCCCCAATGCCTCGTCTTGCACCAGGCTTTGGTGAATTGAGGTCTGATTACAGCCAGAGTCCACCAACGCCTGATATGTATCCCCTTGGATACTCACTGGTATGCGATATGCTCCGGCCCGATCGAGGGCGGCTCCTGGTGCGTCGGGGATCTGGACCACCGCGCCCACCTCCTTTGCCGAGCATTGATGCTGGAGGTGCCCCGGCTCCCCGCAGCGCCAGCAAACCGGCCCAGGCTTTCTCTCTGCACCAGTACTCTGGGGCTCACTCACCTGGGGGGGGGAGACAGACACAGAAGCGGGAAACAGGAGGACACCGTGGGTGCAGCGGACCGGCTGTGAGGGAGCTGGCCCCCGCCTCCGCGGTGGGGGAACGGGGCGAGGACGAGACACAGAAGGGGAGGGGGAGAGAGAGAGAGAGAGAGGAGAGAAGCAAAGAGGGGATCTGTGATCCTGTCATGGGAACAGCCTCCAAATGATCCTCCACCAACTCGATGGCCTGATCCAGCGACGCCGGGCGATGACACTGGACCCACTCTGCCGTTCCTTTGGGAAGTTGCGCGATGAACTGCTCCAGTGCCACCAGGTCGACGACTCCCTCGGCATCGTGGTTGTCAGCCCTCAACCACCACCTGCAGGCGTCCCGGAGTTGCTGGCCAAATGCGAACGGGCGGCCGACCTCCTCTAGGTGCAGAGCGCGGAAGCGCTGACGATGTTGTTTGAGGGTGCGCCCCACATGCTGGAGGACGGCCCGGCACAGGTCCGCGTAGACCCATTAGCAGGGGGAGGAGGCTGTTCCACCGGCCACCCCGAGGCCTCTGCTGCTTGTTCAAACAGCGTGAGGAAGGCTTCGGGGTCGTCATGCGGGCCCATCTTCGTTAGGGTGAGGTGGAGTGGGCCCACAGCAGTGGAGATGGTGGACCTCGCCGATGCGAAGAGGTGCCAGAACGCCTGATGATCTTCCTGTTGCGCCAGCACCAGGGCCTCGAACCGTTGTTCTTGCTCCTTTCGGAGGGTGAGCAGCGCCTGGTGCTGGCTCTGTTGGGCCGTGGTGAGGGCGTGGATCAGGTCTGCGAAGGGGGAGGACTCTATGGGACTGTTCTCTTCTGTGCTTGGTCCCAGGTTTCAGCACCACTGTAGAACTTTGAGCGGGTGGGTGGAGCACAGAAGTACGGCAGGCCAGAACTGAGTTTCCAAAACTCTTTATTTTTGCACTTTCCAGTGACAAACATACACTCTCCCAGCCACACACTCCCTCCGGTCACAGACCGATGCTTGACCACGCCCCCACTGCCACAGTATATTATTGAGGAGTTTATGGATGACAATCAGTTAGTGTGCCTAAATGATGGAAGAGGCACTAGGTATGATGCAGCTCGTGGTACAGAATCAGTAATAGACCTTACTTTTGTTTCACAACAATGAGCAGGTACCTGCACATGGGATGTGAGCAGTGATAATGCATTGGGCAGTGACCACTATCCTGTCTGGAAAAAGATAAGGAATCAAAGTATAAGCTTTGAAGAAAACTGGATTCCAAGATGGAAAATGAGAGAGGCCAATTGGGGCAAGCAACAAATTAATTGAAGTCAGGCCAAATTTAAGTGATGACATTGAGGAATTGAATAATATGATCATAAGTATAATACATGAATCAGCAGAAGAAACAATAGGTAAAACATCTGGAGCAAAGAAAAAGAAAATGGTACCATGGTGGTCTGATGAGTGCAGAGAGGCTGTTAAAAATAGGAATAAAGCCCTTAAAATTGTCAAATATAATCATTCATTTGATAACTTAATGGAGTATAAAAGAGCGCAGGCTAAGGCCAAAAGAATTATAAGAGAAGCTAAAAGAAAATATTGGAGAGATTTCTGTAGTAACATTGGGACAGGAATAAAAGTTAAGGACATATGGGGAATGATCAGAAAGATGGGTGGCATAAGAAGGGACTTTTCCCTACCAATTTTAAGAGATAATGGCACAGAAGCAGTAACTAGTAAAGAAAAAGCTGAGATGCTTGCAAGATCTTTTGTAAGGATACATAGCTCACAAAATCTCTCCAGTGAGGAGTTATCTAAAAGAATGAGGACTATTGAAGAAAAGAAAGATTTGCTGGGGATGAAAGTTGAGGGTGAGAGCTCACTAGATGCAAATTTTATACTGTTTGAACTAAGAAGAGCATTGATGGGCGTTAAAAATACCTCACCAGGGAGAGATGGGATATGCTATAAAATGATTGAAGGACTATCTGATGTGGCAAAAAATGTGATTCTGGTTTTATATAACAAAATTTGGGAATGAGGAAAGCTGCCCACTGGGTGGAAACATTCAGTAATAGTCCCTGTAGGGAAACCAGGTAAAGATAAAACAAATGTCAAAAGCTACAGACCAATAGCTTTAACGTCTAACCTATGCAAACTTATGGAGAGGATGATTACTAAAAGGTTAGTATACAAACTAGAAAGTAGAGGGCTGATTACACCCTACCAGAGTGGGTTCCGTGATTAGATTAGATTAGATTAGATTAGATTAGATTAGATTAGATTAGATAAAACTTTATTGATCCCTTTGGGAGGATTCCCTCAGGAAAATTAAGATTCCAGCAGCATCATTACAGATAAACAGAAAAAAGAAATAGAGAAAACTTCTAGATAAATTAAAATGAATTAAGTATTTACATATACAAATATAAAAGAATAAGATATGAGGAAGAGAGGAAGGGGAGGGGGTAAAGGTGGGGTTAGGGTAAGTGTGTGTGTGGGGGGTGGGAGCAGGAAAGATATTGCACTTTATATTGCACATTATATTGCACATTGTCCGGTATTGCTTATTGTTAGGCTAGGCTACTGCTCCTTCCCGTCCTCTGTCCTCCTGTTACCTCTCCTCCCCCCCAGAGAGGAGTTGTACAGTCTGATGGCATGAGGGACAAAGGAGTTTTTGAGTCTGTTCATCCTGCACTTGGGAAGGAGCATTCTGTCACTGAACAGGCTCCTCTGGTTGCTGATGATGGTGTGCAGAGGGTGACTGGCATCGTCCATGATGTTCAATAGTTTGTCCATAGACCTCTTCTCTGCCACCTTCACCAGAGAGTCCAGCTTCATGCCAACCACAGAGCCGGCCTGCCTGATCAGTTTGTCCAGCCTGGATGTGTCCTTCTTGGATGTGCTGCCCCCCAGCACACCACGGTGTAAAACAGGACACTGGTGACCACAGACTGATAGAACATCCACAGGAGTTTCCTGCAGATGTTAAAGGACCGCAGCCTCCTAAAGAAGTATAGCTTGCTCTGTCCCTTCCTGTATAAGTGATTGGTGTTGCAAGTCCAGTCCAGCTTGCTGTCCAGCCACAGCCTGAGGTACTTGTAGGAATCCACAGCCTCCACCTCGACTCCCTCAATCAGAACTGGTCATGACCTTGGTCTGGACCTCCCAAAGTCAATGGCCAGCTCCTTGGTCAACGAGGTGTTGAGCTGCAGATGGTTCCTGTTGCACCACACAGCAAACTCCCTCACCAGGCTCCTATACTCCTCCTCTCTGTCGTCACTGATACACCCAATGATGGCTGTGTCATCGGCAAACTTCTGAATGTGACACAGCTCCGAGTTGTAGCAGAAGTCCATGGTGTACAGGGTGAAGAGAAGAGGGGCCAGCACTGTGCCCTGGGGTGCTCCGGTGCTGCTAATTACAGTGTCAGATGTGATGTCCTTCAGCCTGACGTACTGTGGCCTGTCAGTGAGGTACCTGGAGATCCAGGTGACCAGGCAGGGGTCCACTCGCATCCTGTTCAATTTGTCCTGAAGCAGTAGGGGCTGGATGGTGTTGAAGGCACTCGAGAAGTCCAAGAAGAGGATCCTCACTGTGCCATTTCCCTTATCCAGATGCGAGTGGGCTCGGTGTAGCAGGTAGAGTCTTCCACACCAACACCTGCCCGGTACACAAACTGCAGACAGTCCTGGGCATGTTGTACCTGGGGGCTGAGGAAGAGCCGCTCCAACATCTTCATCAGATGTGAAGTGAGTGCCACCAGTCGGAAGTCGTTCAGCTCGCTGGGCCGATTCTTTTTGGGAACTGGAATGATACATGATGTCATCCAGAGGGTTGGCACTCTCCCCAGCTGCAGGCTGAGGTTGAAGATGCGTTGGAGTGGTTCACCCAGTTCAGCAGCGCAGGTCTTCAGTAGTCGTGGACACACCTTGTCCGGGCCTGCTGCTTTCCTGGGGTGAAGCTTCCTCAGTTGACCTCTGACCTGGTCTGCAGTAATGCATAGATGAGTCTGTGTTGAGGTGGGGGAGGAGGAGGGGGAGGAGGGGGCTGCTGTGATGACTGGGGGGAGGTGTGTTGAGGGAAGAAGGAGAGATGGCTGCAGTGAGGGAGAGGGTGGGGGGGACGTGGGCTGGTTGAACCGATTGAAGAAGTCATTCAACTCGTTCGCCCTCTCCACTGTCCCCTCAATGACTCTGGTCTTTGTATTGTGGCCTGTGATGGTTTTCACACCTTCCCAGACCTCCCTCATGCTGTTCTCCTTCAGCTTCTGCTCCACCTTTTTCCTGTAGCTGTCCTTAGCTTCCCTCATGCAGCGTTTCACCTCCTGCTGTGCTGCTTTGATCGCCTCCCTATCCCTGCTCCTGAAGGCGGCCTTCTTCCTGTTGAGGACAGCTTTGACTTCCTGTGTTACCCATGGCTTGTTATTAGGGTAACACCGTACAGTCTTAGCAGGGGAGACCATGTCTGCACAGAGGTTGAGGTAATCTGTCAGACAGTGTGTCAGCCCCTCTATGTCCTCACAGTGTGGGCTAAGCAGCACATCCCAGTCCGTGATGTCATAGCAGTCTCTGAGGGCATCTTCCATTTCAGGGGACCACCTCCTGATGGAGCTAGTTGTTGCAGGCTGCCTTTGAACCAGGGGGGTGTACTTCGGCTGTAGAAGAACCAGGTTGTGGTCAGACTTCCCTAGTGGGGGGAGGGGCGTGACTCTGTATGCATCCCTCACATTAGCATACAGCAAGTCAATTGTCCTGTTGTTCCTTGTTGGACAATCCACAGCCTGGTAAAAAGCAGCCAAAGTAGAGTCCAAAGTAGCGTGATTAAAGTCCCCAGAAATGATCATAAATGCCTCAGGGTGCTGTGTCTGTAGCCTTGCTGTGACAGAGTGAATCCTCTCACATGCAGCGGCTGCATCTGCCTTCGGAGGGATGTAAACACAGATGGTGATCACGTGACTGAACTCCCTCGGCAGATAACATGGCTGCAGGCTAACGGCTAGCAGCTCCAAGTCCGGGCAACATAAAACTGTCTTTATGGAGATATGTCCTGGGTTACACCAGCGGTTGTTAACATAAATGATGAGTCCCCCACCTTTGCTTTTCCCGCATGTGTTAGTGTCTCTGTTGGCTGTCACAGCAGTGAATCCCCGCAGGTCCACGTTAGCATCCGGTATAAGGTGTGTTAGCCATGTCTCCGTAAAGATAAATAAGCTGCTGTCCCGGTAAATCCGCTGGTTGTTCAGAGCGGAAAGCTCATCGACTTTATTCGGCAGCGAGTTCACATTCCCCATGATAACCGAGGGAATGGGTGGTTTGTAGCGCCACTGGTTGTCCGCTAGCCTAGCCTTTAGCTTAGGTCCGGCTTTGCAGCTCCTGGGTTTCCTCCTCAGCTCCGCTGGGATGGGGTGTTGTATCCCGGCTTGTCCCATTGTTTTCAGGGTCAGCAGCTCCTTTCTCCAATAAGTGAGAAAACTGGCTCCTGGTTGCGTGTTAAAGTTAAATATATCCAGGTTATATAGTTAAACACACTATGTCTTCGTAAGAAGAGCAAAAAAGTAAAAAAAAGGTGGAAAAAAGAGGTTTAAAGAGCTAAAAACTACAGAGCTACTGGAGAGGCAGCCGTCTCACACAGCACCCAAACACTGATAGAAGAACTACTATGTAATGGAAGAACTACTATGGATCCTGTAGTCTGCCTAGAGAATGAGGTACGTAAAGCACAAGTCAACAAAGAATGTGTTTTGGCAACCTTTTTTGATATAGAGAAGGCTTATGATATGCTATGGAAGAAGGGCTTTTAATTAAATTGAATACAATGGAAATAGGTGGTAAAATGTTCAACTGGATCAAAGACTTTTTAAAGGGTAGAACCATAGAGGTCATGGTGGGATCAGAGTCATCAAGCACATACACAATAGAAAATGTCACTCCACAAGGAAGTGTATGCAGTCCAATTCTGTTTAATATTATGATTAATGATATCTTTGGTGGAGTGAATCAGAGGATCAGAGCACTATATGCAGATGATGGGGCGTTGTGGGTTAGGGGCCGTAATATCGACAACTTACAACAAAGGATGCAAACAGCAATAAGCCAGGTTGAAAAATGGTCATTTGACTGGGGGTTCCACCTTTCAGTGGAAAAAACTCAATTCATTTTGTTTTCTAAGAAAAGGGTAAAACCCATAATAGATCTTAAGATATATGGACAATTTCTTAAGCTGGTTAATGACATAAGATATCTTGGTGTGTGGTTTGATAGTAAGCTCACTTTTAAAATTCATGTTCAGAAAATGATTGACAAGTGTAAGAAAGCAATCAATGTTTGAGGTGTCTTTCAGGATACAGCTGGGGGGCATCAGGCTTTTCACTGAAAAGGATTTACATTGCAATAATCCGTTCAGTACAACCCCGATTCCAAAAAAGTTGGGACAAAGTACAAATTGTAAATAAAAACAGAATGCAATGATGTGGAAGTTTCAAAATTCCATATTTTATTCAGAATAGAACATAGATGACATATCAAATGTTTAAACTGAGAAAATGTATCATTTAAAGAGAAAAATTAGGTGATTTTAAATTTCATGACAACAACACATCTCAAAAAAGTTGGGACAAGGCCATGTTTACCACTGTGAGACATCCCCTTTTCTCTTTACAACAGTCTGTAAACGTCTGGGGACTGAGGAGACAAGTTGCTCAAGTTTAGGGATAGGAATGTTAACCCATTCTTGTCTAATGTAGGATTCTAGTTGCTCAACTGTCTTAGGTCTTTTTTGTCATATCTTCCATTTTATGATGCGCCAAATGTTTTCTATGGGTGAAAGATCTGGACTGCAGGCTGGCCAATTCAGTACCCGGACCCTTCTTCTACACAGCCATGATGCTGTAATTGATGTGGTTTGGCATTGTCATGTTGGAAAATGCAAGGTCTTCCCTGAAAGAGACGTCGTCTGGATGGGAGCATATGTTGCTCTAGAACCTGGATATACCTTTCAGCATTGATGGTGTCTTTCCAGATGTGTAAGCTGCCCATGCCACACGCACTAATGCAACCCCATACCATCAGAGATGCAGGCTTCTGAACTGAGCGCTGATAACAACTTGGGTCGTCCTTCTCCTCTTTACTCCGAATGACACGGCGTCCCTGATTTCCATAAAGAACTTCAAATTTTGATTCGTCTGACCACAGAACAGTTTTCCACTTTGCCACAGTCCATTTTAAATGAGCCTTGGCCCAGAGAAGATGTCTGCGCTTCTGGATCATGTTTAGATACGGCTTCTTCTTTGAGCTATAGAGTTTTAGCTGGCAACGGCGGATGGCACGGTGAATTGTGTTCACAGATAATGTTCTCTGGAAATATTCCTGAGCCCATTTTGTGATTTCCAATACAGAAGCATGCCTGTATGTGATGCAGTGCCGTCTAAGGGCCCGAAGACCACGGGCACCCAGTATGGTTTTCCGGCCTTGACCCTTACGCACAGAGATTCTTCCAGATTCTCTGAATCTTTTGATGATATTATGCACTGTAGATGATGATATGTTCAAACTCTTTGCAATTTTACACTGTCGAACTCCTTTCTGATATTGCTCCACTATTTGTCGGCGCAGAATTAGGGGGATTGGTGATCCTCTTCCCATCTTTACTTCTGAGAGCCGCTGCCACTCCAAGATGCTCTTTTTATACCCAGTCATGTTAATGACCTATTGCCAATTGACCTAATGAGTTGCAATTTGGTCCTCCAGCTGTTCCTTTTTTGTACCTTTAACTTTTCCAGCCTCTTATTGCCCCTGTCCCAACTTTTCTGAGATGTGTTGCTGTCATGAAATTTCAAATGAGCCAATATTTGGCCTGAAATTTCAAAATGTCTCACTTTCGACATTTGATATGTTGTCTATGTTCTATTGTGAATACAATATCAGTTTTTGAGATTTGTAAATTATTGCATTCCATTTTTATTTACAATTTGTACTTTATCCCAACTTTTTTGGAATCGGGGTTGTATACAAATCAGCAGCAAAATCCACGTTAGCTGAACTGGACAGGGTGCAGGCCAAAACTCTCCAGCTGTGTTATGGAGCCTTCAGAACTTCACCAATCCCAGCACTGCAAGTAGAAGCAGGGGAGATCCTTTAGGTCTTAGGAGGTTAAAACTCTCTCTAGCATATTGGGTAAATCTACAAGGGCATGAAGCTACACATCCTACAAAACTGGTGTTAGAGGAATGCTGGGAATATGGGTGCACTGCGAACTGTAGTTTTGGATGGAACAGCAATAAAGAGGCAGATGACATGGGAATCAGTACTATACCTTGCAGCAGAACCGTCAACCTGAGTACAGTTTCACCTAGGTTTTTCTGCTCTCCTGTACTTAATCTAGAAACTAAAAACATAGCCAAGACAACATTTTATCAAAGTGTACAGCAGTATTTAGAAATCATGTATGACAATACAGTACAAATATTCACAGATGCATCCAAAAAACCAGCAGGTAAAACAGGGGTGGCTGTATATATTCCTAAATACAATGTTACAAGGGGGCGGCACGGTGGTGTAGTGGTTAGCGCTGTCGCCTCACAGCAAGAAGGTCCTGGGTTCGAGCCCCGGGGCCGGCGAGGGCCTTTCTGTGTGGAGTTTGCATGTTCTCCCCGTGTCCGCGTGGGTTTCCTCCGGGTGCTCCGGTTTCCCCCACAGTCCAAAGACATGCAGGTTAGGTTAACTGGTGACTCTAAATTGACCGTAGGTGTGAATGTGAGTGTGAATGGTTGTCTGTGTCTATGTGTCAGCCCTGTGATGACCTGGCGACTTGTCCAGGGTGTACCCCGCCTTTCGCCCATAGTCAGCTGGGATAGGCTCCAGCTTGCCTGCGACCCTGTAGAAGGATAAAGCGGCTAGAGATAATGAGATGAGATGAGATGAGACAATGTTACAATTCAAAAAAGAACCTCAGACTACCTCTCAATTTTCTCTGCAGAGATGATGGCCAGCATAATGGCACTACAGTGGGTAGAAGAAGTTAAGCCATATAAAACAGTTATCTGTTCAGACTCTATGTCCTCCCTAACAAGCATCCAGACTGGGAAATCTGCGTGCAGACGGGATCTTTTAGATGAAGTTCACCAGATGATTTTCAGAATAACTCAGCTAAAACTCATTTTACAGTTCACTTGGGTTCCAGCACATACAGGTATTGAGGGGAATGAGAAGGTAGACAAGTTGGCAAAAGAAGCACTTAAATCAGAGCAAGTAGAAGTACAGGTTCCACTTAGCAAATCAGAATTTAAAGCAATAATCAAAGAAGGTATTCAGAAACTTTGGCAAGACAAATGGGATAAGGGGGAGAAAGGTAGGCATTTATATGGTATTCAACAAGCGGTAACAGTTAAAAAGATCAGCTTATTCACACGACAGGAGGAAACCTGGTTCACCAGGCTAAGAATAGGACACACAGGACTGAACAGCAGTCCATACACAATAGGGAAGCATGAGACGGGAAAGTGGCCATACTGCAGAGAAACAGAAACTGTGAAGCATGTATTTCTGGCATGTAGGCAGTACTCTGAAGAGAGAGAACATCTTAAGAGGGTAACAAAGAACTCTGCCACAAGCAACCTACTGAGTCTACCTGGAACACAGTTTACAGCCGCAGTAATAGATTTTCTGAAAAAAACACAACTAGCAAGAAGGATTTAGCAATTTTTAAAAATTTTTAATGTATTTATTTTTGTTTTGCTAATTTAGTTATTGGGGCGGCACGGTGGTGTAGTGGTTAACGCTGTCGCCTCACAGCAAGAAGGTCTGGGTTCGAGCCTCGTGGCCGGCGAGGGCCTTTCTGTGCGGAGTTTGCATGTTCTCCCCGTGTCCACGTGGGTTTCCTCCGGGTGCTCCGGTTTCCCCCACAGTCCAAAGACATGCAGGTTAGGTTAGCTGGTGACTCTAAATCGACTGTAGGTGTGAATGTGAGTGTGAATGGTTGTCTGTGTCTATGTGTCAGCCCTGTGATGACCTGGCGACTTGTCCAGGGTGTACCCCGCCTTTCGCCCATAGTCAGCTGGGATAGGCTCCAGCTTGCCTGCGACCCTGTCGAACAGGATAAAGCAGCTAGAGATAATGAGATGAGATGAATAAGTTATTTACTGACGTCCCAATGTGATCACACCTCAGTCCAGTAGATGGCGGTAATGCACTAAGCTTGCAAGCTGCCAATAAAATCATAGAAGAAGAAGAATGTATGTGGGTGGGTGTGTGCGTAGAGAGAGCGAGTGTTGAAAAGCTATACATATCGGAAAAAAATAAGTTTGCATGAACTTCAGTTCCTGCCTGCCGTGCTTCTGTACTCCACCCACATTGGGGATTTGCTACAGTTTGTTTTGTTTAAGGTAGGATTTTGTATGGTGTGAGGTATAGCAGCATCTTGAAAGGTGTGTTGTAGGCCATAGAATTTATCTGTATTCCGTAGATTGGCACTGATGGTGGTTTAGTCTGTTCTCTTGCTGCATTGCATCCCTCTGCTCACAATCTGCAGGTATTGGGTTAACAGGTAAGTGCTCCTCTTCTATCTGTTCATCTTCATGTGTCCTGTGCCTAGTTTCTCTGCTCTTTACTACTCCTTCTTCTTTCACTCACAAGTACACTTCTGATTTTCTCTTTCAGGTATGAGTGATCTGAGGCCACCCCCAGATCTCTCAGTAGTTGTTATAAGAGTTTCTCTGAGGCTCATATACAGATTATACTCATACCCTCAAGTCATCTCTGTACTGGTATTCTTAGCAAGTATTGTGGTTCACTGTCATCAGAAGAGTCACTGGTTGGGTTCCATTCACTCTGCTTCTTTGACTGACTGACTGACCCTTGCTATTTTTCCAAAGTTATAGTTCTATTGATGGAACATGTATATGTCTTGGTGAGTCTCCAGTTGGTGACTTCTGTGAATTCTGGGGTTGATTTCTGGGGTAAGTTATTGACCAATGAAGCAGGTTGTGTTATACTGTTCATACCCTGTTTCTATCTGTTTCTGGGGTCACACTGTAAACAGGTTCATCAGCAATTCTCTCCTTCCACAACATGAACCATGTCTTCCCAGTATGAACTTAGCTTACCTGCCCCCCCCCCCCCCCCCCTTCAGTTTCTGCACCATGTCTTTCCCCAAGAACTTGACTATTCTCAGGGGCATGTCTGTATCATATCCACAGGTAGACATGCATAATGGCTTTACATTAGATAGAAAGGTGAAAACTCAGGCCTGGTACAGTTATAGGCATGGATAACTTGTGGTAGGTGTTCTCTCCATCTTTTCTTTTTCCTCCAGGGTTCTGAGCGTTGGAAGTAAAGTGTGGCTAATCTCTCTGCAGGATTTCCCTGAGGATGGTAGGGGATGGTCCCGGAGTGACCCACTCTTCTCAGCTGTTGCAGCATTTTGAAAAGTTAATTCTCAAATTCTATCCCTTGGTCATTATGTAGTTTCCATGGGTAGCCAAACTGTGGGATGAAATCCTCAGAGCTTCTCTGCAGCTGATTTTCTGGACTTGTTTCTGGTAGTATAGGCTTGTGCTAACCTGATAAAATGGTCTATGACCACCAGAATATACCCAAAACTTCCCTAGCTAGATTCCAAGTAGACACAAGCTCTAGAGGTGAGCTGGTGGTAATGCTCCCCATGGGTGCTCTGATGTGAGTAATTTTTTGTGTGTGTCACATAAGCCGGTTTCATACATGGCCAATAAAATCATTCTCTAGCTAGGCCAAGGACTATTTTAGTCCCCAAATGACGCATCACAGAAAACTAACTCAAATATTTTAAATTTTTCCAAAAGAAAACACTTGCATATGTGGTGTTATTTTTCTGACTGATACTGGACATTTAACATTGATTGTTTTAATGTTGCTATCAGGAACCAAATTCATGTGGTATGAGGAATATGGTCGGATTTGCTGTAGTGATCAGTTGTAAAGAACAAGTCAAGCTTACAAGCTGGTTCTTTTAAGTGAACGTTGAGAACGACTCAAATATGGAATTTTTTTTCCTTCTGAAGTGTACACCCTGTTAATGATAGGATTTTCTGATGTAAAAAAAAAAAAGAGACCACTAAATAATTTAAACTTTTTCCCACCTTTAATGTGACCTATAACCTGTACAATTCAATTGAACAACAAACAAATGTTAGGGAGATTGTCACATGTAAAAAATGTACAATAAGCTGGTTGCATAAGTGTGCACACCCTTAAACTAATACTTTGTTGAAGCACCTTTTGATTTAATTACAGCATTGTCTTTACAGGTACACACCTGCCATCAGTATAAAATGACTTTTTGATAATTAAATCAAAAGGTGCTTCATCAAAGTAGTTTAAAGGTGTGTACACTTATGCAACCAGCTTATTGTACGTTTTTTTTTTCCCACTAACAATTTGTTTTTCAATAGAATTGTACAGGTTCTAGGTCACATTAAAGGTGGGAAAGCTTTTAAATTATTTATCGTGTTTTTTTTTTTTTGACTGATATTGGACACTAACAAAGTAACTTTACGATGTCATTTAATTTGTTTTCATGCTGCCATCAGGAACTGAATTTACCTCAAGTGTGGCCAGATTTTCTGTAGTTATGAGTCATAATGAGTTAACTCTTTGCATGGCTCCTTTGATGACCATTGAGTCAATGAGCATGTGTCATTGTGCCCCCCAGCCGATATACAGTGGGGCAAAAAAGTATTTAGTCAGCCACCAATTGTGCAAGTTCTCCCACTTAAAAAGATGAGAGAGGCCTGTAATTTTCATCATAGGTACACTTCAACTATGAGAGACAGAATGGGGGGAAAGAATCTAGGAAATCACATTGTAGGATTTTTAATGAATTAATTGGTAAATTCCTCTGTAAAATAAGTATTTGGTCACCTACAAACAAGCAAGATTTCTGGCTCTCTCAGACCTGTAACAACTTCTTTAAGAGGCTCCTCTGTCTGCCACTCGTTACCTGTATTAATGGCACCTGTTTGAACTCGTTATCAGTATAAAAGACACCTGTCCACAACCTCAAACAGTCACACTCCAAACTCCACTATGGCCAAGACCAAAGAGCTGTCAAAGGACACCAGAAACAAAATTGTAGACCTGCACCAGGCTGGGAAGACTGTATCTGCAATAGGTAAGCAGCTTGGTGTGAAGAAATCAACTGTGGGAGCAATTATTAGAAAATGGAAGACATACAAGACCACTGATAATCTCCCTCGATCTGGGGCTCCACGCAAGATCTCACCCCGTGGGGTCAAAATGATCACAAGAACGGTGAGCAAAAATCCCAGAACCACATGGGGGGACCTAGTGAATGACCTGCAGAGAGCTGGGACCAAAGTAACAAAGGCTACCATCAGTAACACACTATGCTGCCAGGGACTCAAATCCTGCAGTGCCAGACGTGTCCCCCTGCTTAAGCCAGTACATGTCCAGGCCCATCTGAAGTTTGCTAGAGAGCATTTGGATGATCCAGAAGAGGATTGGGAGAATGTCAGATGAAACCAAAATAGAACTTTTTGGTAAAAACTCAACTTGTCGTGTTTGGAGGAGAAAGAATGCTGAGTTGCATCCAAAGAACACCATACCTACTGTGAAGCATGGGGGTGGAAACATCATGCTTTGGGGCTGTTTTTCTGCAAAGGGACCAGGACGACTGATCCGTGTAAAGAATGAATGAATGGGGCCATGTATCGTGAGATTTTGAGTGAAAACCTCCTTCCATCAGCAAGGGCATTGAAGATGAAACGTGGCTGGGTCTGTCAGCATGACAATGATCCCAAACACACCGCACGGGCAACGAAGGAGTGGCTTCGTAAGAACCATTTCAAGGTCCTGGAGTGGCCTAGCCAGTCTCCAGATCTCAACCCCATAGAAAATCTTTGGAGGGAGTTGAAAGTCCGTGTTGCCCAGCGACAGCCCTAAAACATCACTGCTCTAGAGGAGATCTGCATGGAGGAATGGGCCAAAATACCAGCAACCGTGTGTGAAAACCTTGTGAAGACTTACAGAAAATGTTTGACCTCTGTCATTGCCAACAAAGGGTATATAACAAAGTTTTGAGATGAACTTTTGTTATTGACTAAATACTTATTTTCCACCATAATTTGCAAATAAATTCTTTAAAAATCAGACAATGTGATTTTCTGGATTTTTTTTTTCTCATTTTGTCTCTCATAGTTGAGGTATACCTATGATGAAAATTACAGGCGCCTCTCATCTTTTTAAGTGGGAGAACTTGCACAATTGGTGACTGACTAAATACTTTTTTGCCCCACTGTATTCATATTTGGGTTTTTTTTCTGACTAGTATTGGACAATTACATCATGTATTCAGTAACTTTACAATATCAATATATGTTTGGCATGCTTGAAACTGGTGAAGGCTGGTCTGATTGCAACTTGTTTTGGTTAGTTAAATCCTTGAGCTTTATCTTTGCTTGCATCCTTCCATCAGCAAGGGCTGCTCTCTGCTTAATGAAGGTTATTTTGACCAGTAATGTCCTTCTTTCAGAAGATTATGATCCTGACAAGTGATGTAATGGTACGTAATGTCTCCTTTCATAACGTAGTGTCGTCTAAACCACTTCATCACCCATTCGTTACCGTCATAAGATAGCTTCATCAATCACATCATCCAATCACATAGTAACAGCTCACTCTTGAATGTGAATAGAAAGACTCATGCTTCTCTTGCAGCAAACTGAGGTGGTGTTTACATTAGACCGTATCCGTCTCGTTTTCATCGCGGATGCACTGTCCGTGCACATTAAAACGCCGGGAAACGACTCCACAGGCGGAACAACTTGAATCCGCCAGGGCCCACGTATTCAACCCAGTTCGTATCTGATCCGGTGCTGTGTAAACATTGAGGAACGAGGAAACACAGTGCTGAGCTCTAGCTGACGTCGTCATTGGACAACGTCACTGTGACATCCACCTTCCTGATTCGCTGGCGTTGGGATCACACACACAGCGGCTCAGTCCCGAATCACTGCTCGTGCGCTTCACTCGCGAGCTCTGTGAGCTGCGCAGGGCCGGAGTGCGCACCCTCCAGAGGGCACTCGCTGTTCAGGGCGGAGTGATTTGGAGCGCAGGAGGAAGCGCTGAGCCGCACTGAGGTTTATTTACACATTTCAACTTATTTACCTCCTTCAGGCGCTTAAACTCCGTGAGAACATGAACATCACAGCCAGGTGTGTTTATCTGCTGGAGAAGGTGTTCGCTTGCCATCCTTCCACTTGCAAGTGGTGACTGACTTGCGCATGCCCGATATGCACTGGGATCATGTGACGTGCCGTCTAATTAGTCATGTGATTAGTGTATCCGTGTATTGGCGTTGCTGTGTGCATGCGAATCATGTATTGGTGTTGCTGTGTGCACGCGAATCGTTTTAAAAACATTAATCTGATGATCCGCTGATACGGTCTAATGTAAACACCACCTGAGAAACATCTCAGAACAGTTGTCTGCATCAAACACAAATACTGATACGTTGTTTGTCTGAATGCTTCTCGATCCATTGATTTGGATCGAGAAGCATTCAAACAACGCATCAGTATTTGTGTTTGATACCTACATCTCTGCTCTCTTTTTCTGAATCTGACACCACAGAATGTGCAATCCATGGCTGGGTGAATAAATCCCTTAATAAGCAGTCTCGGTCTGTGTGCCAGTGGAGGAAAGCTTGTCGAAGAGGACAGCTTATAACTTCAGAAAACCTGGCTTGCTAGTATCCTCAGCACATGAAAAACTGACAACATGGGTCAAGATGTATAACTACGCACAGCAGACAGATGCTATCTGATCTCTGGCTATAGCCATAACAAATATCACCCAAATTCTGTTTTTTTTTTTTTAAAGCTTGTGGGTTCAGATCCCCCCAGAGGTGTTTACTTTCAGATGTGTGTTGCCATTTGATTTCAATTGCTGTCAACAGAATTTTGGTGATATGTTTGTTATGGCAATAGCCAGAGATCAGACAGGAACTTTTAACTGCTGTGGCTTGTGTGCTTTGGAGATTTTATTTATTGATGTTTAACAGATGTTGAGGATCTTAGCAAGCCTCAAATCAGTAGAAGTAGCAGCATTCAGACAAATTTGCTTACAGATGTGTATTGAATTTTCATTTCAGTTATCCAAAGAAATTATCCTGCTTAATAAATAGAACAGGCAAAAGCTCTGCCTTCCATGACTTTGGAAGAACCGGAGCTGAACTACCACGCCAGAAATCTAAATTTTGGTCCTGTGTTGTAATATTTGCCTGTTGGACTGCTAGGTTCATCACTGAAGCAATCCAAAGTTGTTGGTGCAAGCCTGGATTGCCTTCAGAGCAGTTGCTTTCCACGGTTGTTTGTTTTCAGACTTGTTTTGCATGTTGACTTCAATTGCTGTCAACAGAATTTTGGTGACCTGTTAGTTCTGACAGTAGCTAGAGATTAAACAATATCTTTTATCTGCTGTGTGTAGTATGTTGATAAATATCTTGACCTCTGTTGTATTAATATGTTTAGGATCCTATCAACCCTCGCTTTAGTGCAAAGTGGCATTCAGGCACAAACAGAAGTGCCTCTGCCTGATAAGTATTTTCTATGATAGCCCAGATGAGGTAATCTTTTTCTGAATCTGACACTACAGAATGCACAAAGAATGGCTGGGTGATTAGATACATTATTAAATCATCTCTGGAGGCATGCCATGGGAGTATATATTAACCTCAAGAGGCAACATCTAACCATCGTTTAATCATTTTAATTGTGCAATAAACTGGGGCCTTACTGTGTACATTAGGAATATAACTGAATATGAATAGGATGCATGCATTATCCCCCACCCCGGTGCATTAGGACTGTGAGCCAGCGTGATGCAACAATTTCCACAAGTCAGAGCTGTTTACTTTCATGTGGGTTCATATAAATGTGTATAAAAAATATAAGACACTCGAATGTTTTACTGGGGAATATGCCACTACTATTTTTCATACAAACTCCATCCAGGACATGGAGAACCATAACATAATTCTCAATATGTCACTCTTGAGGCAATCAATGAATTATTTTAATAAATTTGGGTACTTTGTTTGTGAATGTGTTGATATAATAAAGAAAACCATACACAGGCTTGAAGAGATGAAGTTTATCTTCTCGTGTTAAACTCATTTTTCATATGAAAGACATCATGGATCTGAGTGACATAATTCCCAATATTTCACTCCAGTGATGTCACTCCCAGCATTGTCATAAGGGGAAACTGGTTGAAAATTCTTTTGAATGGTGTGTGTGTGTGTAAAATTCTTTGTGGAGGTGTCCATATAATATAAAGAATATCACACAGTCATGCAAAGAGAGGCTTTTTGACACAAGAAGATAAGCTTTATCACTTTGCTCACTTGTGTAATTCTCTCGTGTGTGTGTGTGTGTGTGTACACACACAGGGTTAGTCAAAATTGTTAGCACTTAAATGGTAGAAACCATTTATTTAAAAAAAAAAAAACACGTGCAAGATGATTTACAGGACGGTCTCAACGTGTTCACCATCGTGTTCAACACAAAAAACAGCGAGCAACAGTACCATTTAATCTGTTACCCATGGCATACGTCTATCTGCAGGAGAAAAATAATCCATTAGTGTTAACAATTTTGACTGTGTGAAAAAATCAGTGCCTTGCAAAAGTATTCATTCCCCTTGTTTGTCCTGTTTTGTTGCATTACAAACTGGAATTAAAATGGATTATTGGGGGGTTAGCACCATTTGATTTACATAACATGCCCACCACTTTGCACATTTTTTTTTTGTGACACGACAAAAAAACAGAAATCTGGAGTGTGCATAAATATTCACCCCCTTTCATATGAAACCCCTAAATAAGAGCTGGTCCAACCAATTCAGTTTATGAGTCACATAATTAGTTGATAAAGATCCACCTGTGTGCAATCGAAGTGTCACACGATCGGTCACATGATGTCTATATAAATCAACCTGTTCTGGAAGGACCCCGATTCTGTTACACTACTAAGCAAGCACCATGAAAACCAAGGAGCACTTCAAACAGGGCAGAGACAAAGTTGTGGAGAAGTATAGATCAGAGTTGGGTCATGAATATCCCAGGGAACACCATTAAATCCATTTGAGCAAAATGGAAAGAATATGGCACCACTACAAACCTGACAAGAGAAGGATGCCCACCAAAGCTCACAGACCGGGCAAGGAGGGAATTAATCAGAGATGCAACAAAGACACCAATGATAATGCTGAGGGAGCTGCAACGATCCACAGTGGAGATGGGAGTATCTGTCCATAGGACCACTTTAAGCCATACACTCCACAAAGTGGGGCTTTATGGAAGAGTGGCCAGAAAAAAAGTCATTGCTTAAAAAATCACATTGGGAGTTTGCCTAACAGCATGTGGCAGACTCCCCAAACACATGGAAGAAGATTCTCTGGTCAAATGAGACAAAAATTGAACTTTTTGGCCATCATGGGAAATGCCATGTGTGGCACAAACCCAACACCCTGAGAACACCATCCCTACAATGAAGTATGGTGGTGGCAGCATCATGCTGTGGGGATGTTTTTCATCTGCAGGGACAGGAAAGCTGGTCAGGACTGAAGAAAAGATGGATGGCACTAAATACAAGGCAATTCTGGAGGAAAACCTGTTTGAGTCAGTCAGAGGTTTGAGACTGGGATGAAGGTTCATGGTCTAGCAGGAGAATGATCCTAAACATACTGCTAAACTTACACTGGAGTGGTTTAAAGGGAAACAAATGTCTTGGAATGGCCTAGTCCAAGCCCAGACCTCAATCCAATTGAGAATCTGTGGCATAATTTGAAAATTGCTGTACACCAATGCAACCCATTTAACTTGAAGGCACTGGAGCAGTTTTGCCTTGAGCAATGGGCAAAAATTCCAGTGGCTAGATGTGCTAAGCTAATAGAGCCAGATCCCAAGAGACTTGAAGCTGCAATTGTAGCAAAAGGTGGCTCTATAAAGTATTGATTTTGGGGGGTGAATACTTATGCACACTCCAGATTTCTGCTTTTCATCTTAGTGTTTGTCACAATTAAAAAAAAAGTGCACCTTTAAAGTGGTAGGCATGTTGTGTAAATCAAATGGTGCTAACCCCCCCAAAATCCATTTTAATTCCAGCTTGTAATGCGACAAAACAGGACAAAGACCAAGGGGGATGAATACTTTTGCAAGGCACTGTGTGTGAGAGATATCACACACACACTCTCTCTCTCTCTCTCTCACACACACACACACACACAAGTTGAAATCCTCAAACAGACTCTACTCTGTTTCTCTATACCAGCAGTAGCAATAGCACAATTACTATGCTGCTTTTTGTATTCTTCTGTAACCAGAACTGCAGTGTAATTGATTTATATTTTGCAGGGAGACCTAATATCTATGGGCTGTAATCTGTGCAGTAGACAGCTCCCATTTGTATTTACTGCTCTAGCAGAGAATGTGGTGATCCTCCAGAATAACACAACCCAGGTGCTTCAGGTTGTGCTCTCATAATTGGAGGAGACAGAAGAAAATGATTGGTTTATAGAATGCATCACAAACTCTACTTCCACACTTCTCTTTGATTCATGGCACTGTGCATAAATCATCTGTGAAGAATTTGAACATAAGAGCCATTTGGATGTTTTCTGATGTAAAACAACAAAATATTTGAGACGGTGAATCTGTTTTATTTGCCATTGTATGTAACTGCTACCTCATGAAGCATGTCTATCAGGAGAGTAGTGTATCTGTTCCTGCAGAATAGGATCAGGTTCCCTTCTTTCTGTACATGTGAAGCCTAGGATCAAATAACAGAGCAGACACAAAAAGCTGCAGCTTTCTTTCACATCCTATAGCATCATTTTTCAGTACTGTAAACACACCAACTCAAATTTTTACATATGACTCAGCTGTAGCGAAACAATTTTGAATCTATCTAATTTATAACAGGTGATGCATACTGATTGCTGAGTGCCTTCTTGAAGGTCTGACAAATTAGTGTCAGGTGTAACAAACTTGTAACTAATAAACTGGCAAATCAGTGTAACAGTTGTAGAATTTCAACAGTTGCAGAATTTCAACAATTTTGTTCAGAATGTTACCAGCTCAGACATGGAACTGGCTGCAGAAACAGGTTGAACCATCACAATGCCAAAAATTACAAGCCTTTTTGGTATAATCAAATAATTTTCTCTGAACATAAGCAGACAAATTAAACACTTACACAGGCAACATGTAAATTTACACTCTTGATTCAGCTTTAATGACTCCTATTCCAGGAAACTGTTTTAAGGGTTTCTTTATGTTGTCTTATTGGGTAAACCTCATTGGTAAGGTTCTTGAAGCATGGCTGCCTTATAAAAGAGCTCCAGAATTGCCCTGTATTTAGTGCCATCCAGCTTTCCTGTCCCTGCAGATGAAAAACATCCCCACAGCATGATGTTTCCACCATCCTGCTTCATTGTAGGGATGGTGTTCTCAGGGTGTTGGGTTTGCGCCACACATGGCATTTCTCATGATGGCCAAAAAGTTCAATTTTTGTCTCATTTGACCAGAGAATCTTTTTCCATGTGTTTAGGGAGTCTGCCACATGCTGTTGGGCAAAGTCCAAACGTGATTTTTTTTTTTTTAAGCAATAACTTTTTACTGGCCACTCTTCCATAAAGCCCCACTCTGTGGAGTGTAAATACATGGACTGATACTCCCATCACCACTATGGATCTTTGCAGCTCCCTCAGCGTTATTGTTGGTGTCTTTGTTGCATCTCTGATTAATGCCGTCCTTGCCCGGTCTGAGAGTTTTGGTGGGCAGCCCTCTCGTTAGTTTTGTAGTAGCTACCAGTTGGGATATTCTTTCCATTTAATGGTGCTCCCTGGGATATTCAAAGTTTGGGATATCTTTTATGACCCAACCTCTACAACTTTCTCTGACCTGTTTGGAGTGCTTCTTGGTTTTCATGTTGCTTGCTTAGTAGTGTAGCAGAGTCAGGGTCCTTCCATGATTTATACAGACATCATATGACAGATCATGTAACACTGATTGCACACAGGTGGATCTTAATCAAATAATTATGTGACTTATGAAGTGAATTGGTTGTACCAGTTCTTATTTAGGGATTTCATACGAAAGGGGGTGAATACTTATACACACTCCAGATTTCTGTTTTTTTTCATCTTATTGTCACAATTAAAAAAAACCAATGTGTACCTTTTTAAAGTGGTAGGTATGTTGTGTAAATTAAATGGTGCTCACCCTCCAAAATCCATTTTAATGCCAGCTTGTAATGCAACAAAACAGGACAAACACTAAGGGGGATGAATACTTTTGCAAGGCACTGTATGTTATTACTGCTCATTATGTTCCCATTTCATTTTTTCCTGTCTCTTTTATTACCCGTTTAATTTCCTCATGAAGCAGTTTGAGCTGCAGTTTATGTATGAAAGGTGCTATACAATTTGTTATAGCAGGAAAAAACTGCATAGCTGAATTAATTGCTAAACCAATAAGCCATCAAAATTTTGCCACTTGAGTAATTGTGTGGTGTACACACAAACAAACTATGGCCTGCTGATACAGACCCCAAACTGAATGTGCAGTTGCCATAAACAGTACACATGGCCATACCATGAGAAACCGGACTCCTTTATAATTATTTAAATTGCTCTTTATGAGAACAATTAAAGCAATTTGATCTTCCAAATAAAACAATCAAAATCCACTGAAAACTCAGGAAGGAGTAGCGATTTTTGTGAATTGTGGATGGATGATTGTAGATTGGCAATAGCTCACGGGCCTATAGCCATGTGAGCTAATGAGTGATTTATTAACATTTCAAATATATGCTTTATCTGCTAATGTGTTTTTAATAGTTAAAGGCCAATTAGATTAGCTCATGGATTTATCTCATCATCTCCTGTACTGATAACTTGACTCTCTGAGCTGATCTCCCTGAAGATGAGCTGTATTTCCTCCTGTGCATGCTGTGAGCTGGATGAACCATGCACAGTATTCTCCAGGATGTCCTTAGCAAAGCGAGCTCTCAGTGACCCCGGTGCTGTCTCTTTTGCCTTACTGGGGTCAGCAGGGCCCATCATGGTCCTCCACTCCTCTACCACATTCTCTTTAGACAAAATCAGCATCGTACACGGACCACTGGTGGAAACAGTAAGATACAGATTTACTGAAAATCAGCTCTCTAGTCTTTATATAGGATAGAATATACAATATTAATGTGAATGTGATGATAGCAGTGAGTTTTGTCATTTAAGTTTAGTTAAAAATGCACAAAATTCAAAAGGACACATACTTTGGGTACAAGGACGAGATGAGGAAAAAGTACAAAATCAATCAAAGAGAAACATTCATGATGACAATGCTGTTCTAAACTGATATATGTACATATGCAGTGGGTTACAATTATACCATGGCGCTGTTGAATTCTTGAATCTGATTAGTCAGGTGTTGATTAACCTTCTACAAGAGGAAGGGCCTGAGAAAAGTGTCAGCTGCAAGGTTTGTCATTCTAATATACAACCCCGATTCCAAAAAAGTTGGGACAAAGTACAAATTGTAAAGAAAAACGGAATGCAATGATGTGGAGGTTTCAAAATTCCATATTTTATTCAGAATAGAACATAGATGACGTATCAAATGTTTAAACTGAGAAAATGTATCATTTAAAGAGAAAAATTAGGCGATTTTAAATTTCATGACAACAACACATCTCAAAGTTGGGACAAGGCCATGTTTACCACTGAGAGACATCCCCTTTTCTCTTTACAACAGTCTGTAAACGTCTGGGGACTGAGGAGACAAGTTGCTCAAGTTTAGGGATAGGAATGTTAACCCATTCTTGTCTAATGTAGGATTCTATATGTTACATGTTGATCCTGGGATTGAGATGCTGGCCTCTTCTGCCCCTCAGACCTGCTTGATCCATCCTGGTGCCCTGTGTCTGGTCGGAGTTTTATCGCCCCACTCCTGTGAAGGACGGCCCCATGAGGACAGTTGAGGGTTATACCTGTTAAAACTGTTAATATTATAGTCAGGCTGTCTGTTGTTGCCCAAATGAGGATGGGTTCCCTTTTGAGTCTGGTTCCTCTCGAGGTTTCTTCCTCATGTCGTCTGAGGGAGTTTTTCCTTGCCACCGTCGCCACAGGCTTGCTCATTGGGGATAGATTAGGGATAAAATTAGCTCATGTTTTAAGTCGTTCAAATTCTGTAAAGCTGCTTTGCGACAATGTTTATTGTTAAAAGCGCTGTACAAATAAACTTGATTTGATTTCTAGTTGCTCAACTGTCTTAGGTCTTTGTCGTCGTATCTTCCATTTTATGATGCGCCAAATGTTTTCTATGGGTGAAAGATCTGGACTGCAGGCTGGCCAGTTCAGTACCCGGACCCCCCTTCTACGCAGCCATGATGCTGTAATTGATGCAGTATGTGGTGTGGCTTTGTCATGTTGGAAAATGCAAGGTCTTCCCTGATAGAGACGTCGTCTGGATGGGAGCATATGTTGCTCTAGAACCTGGATATACCTTTCAGCATTGATGGTGTCTTTCCAGATGTGTAAGCTGCCCATGCCACACGCACTAATGCAACCCCATACCATCAGAGTTGCAGGCTTCTGAACTGAGCGCTGATAACAACTTGGGTCGTCCTTCTCTTCTTTAGTCCGAATGACACAGCGTCCCTGATTTCCATAAAGAACTTCAAATTTTGATTCGTCTGACCACAGAACAGTTTTCCACTTTGCCACAGTCCATTTTAAATGAGCCTTGGCCCAGAGAAGACGTCTGCGCTTCTGGATCATGTTTAGACACGGCTTCTTCTTTGAACTATGGAGTTTTAGCTGGCAACAGCGGATGGCACAGTGAATTGTGTTCACAGATAATGTTCTCTGGAAATATTCCTGAGCCCATTTTGTGATTTCCAATACAGAAGCATGCCTGTATGTGATGCAGTGCTGTCTAAAGGCCTCTGCATACTCTTGCGACAAGGCTTTCGCAGATGGCTTTTCGCAGACAGTTGTAATTTATCGTTGAGCGGGGAGTAATAGGCGTGCGCGATGTTATTCACCGGCACAACACAAGGGGGCGCGAAGTCGCTAGGAGTAGTTGGTGGGTGTGGTTAGTGGAGTGTTTATCCTCCGGTTACTTATAATGACTAGAACTTTTTTTTTTTTTTTTAATATAATGACTAGAACTGGAGTCGCATAGATGTACGTACTTCCTCAATCAACCGCTCTTCATGCTGCTCCATCTTCGCTCGTGTTTTTAAAAATGCCGGTCGTGAAAACAAACCAAACCGGGAAAGCAGGGAAGCGGAAGTGCGTTTACAGCATAAACAGGTAGAGTGGACCAATCAGAGCCCTCTTGTCTGCGGCGCTGTCTGCGAGGCTTCTGCGGTGGTCACAATTTTTGGGAGGTGCGCGCAGAGCGTCTGCGAAGGTGAGGGGGCTACGCAGACACTGTCTGCGACGCTATCTGCGAGGACTGGGTTGTCAGCGTAAATTGGCCTTAAGGGCCCGAAGATCACGGGCACCCAGTATGGTTTTCCGGCCTTGACCCTTACGCACAGAGATTCTTCCAGATTCTCTGAATCTTTTGATGACATTATGCACTGTAGATGATGATATGTTCAAACTCTTTCTTTGCAATTTTACACTGTCGAACTCCTTTCTGATATTGCTCCACTATTTGTCAGCGTAGAATTAGGGGGATTGGTGATCCTCTTCACATCTTTACTTCTGAGAGCCGCTGCCACTCCAAGATGCTCTTTTTATACCCAGTCATGTTAATGACCTATTGCCAATTGACCTAATGAGTTGCAATTTGGTCCTCCAGCTGTTCCTTTTTTGTACCTTTAACTTTTCCAGCCTCTTATTGCCCCTGTCCCAACTTTTTTGACATGTGTTGCTGTCATGAAATTTCAAATGAGCCAATATTTGGCATGAAATTTCAAAATGTCTCACTTTCGACATTTGATATGTTGTCTATGTTCTATTGTGAATACAATATCAGTTTTTGAGATTTGTAAATTATTGCATTCCGTTTTTATTTACAATTTGTACTTTGTCCCAACTTTTTTGGAATCGGGGTTGTATTATATACGCAGCATATTATGTATAGTAATAGTATACACGGGTACTTGTATGACCGGCACCCATATAAATGGACTTTAAAATTGTAATTATGTTTAACATTTTTGGAAGTAGTGTTCAGTGTCAGTGCTTTGTAACAGTAGGCATATCAGATGTATGTTTTATATACTAAAACAGAATTAAAATTCATGGTGAACACATTTACCCTGCTATAAGAGAAAAGTAGAATTTGTGAGACAGTATATATGATCTCACCGACACATGTAATCCAGTAACTGGTTGAAGAATGGCTTGTCCCTGTGCTGTTTGTAGAATTCCTCAGCCATCTCCCTGGACAAAACCATTTCCTTCTGCTGAAAGATGGTGAATCCTGAAGCTCGGATCTCCCCCAAGATCTCCTCTGTGGAAAATATATTTGTTAAACAAACAAACCAACCAACCCAGCAGATTCAAGATGTATCTGGAGGATGGTCAGAAGTACAAAAACAAGGTAAGCTACAGTCCTGATTGTTCTTTTACATTGAAATATGAAAGGCCTGCATATTGATTAAATTATTTCTAGAAACTTCGGTTCCCCAGTAATTTCTTGTCAAGTAAAAGCTGGTAATTACCATTAAAGCAACATCACACTAATCAGGAGCTTCTTATTTTTATTTCACATTGGGTAGTGAACAACTGTAGCTAATGTTTACACCACCAACAAAAATAATTGCGGTGAAGCACTATTCTGATTTCATGCACCTAAAAACAGACTCTCATACTTTTCTTTTACAAGCTCTGATTCATATTTATTCCATTTGTATTCAGTATCATTTTGCTGATATTCCTAATTATTTATATGTATATATTAATATTATTGCTGCTTATGATGTTCCCATTTCATTTTTTCCTCTTTATTATCTGTTTAATTTCCTCATGAAGCAGTTTGAGCTGCAGTTTATGTATGAAAGGTGCTATACACTTTGTTACAGCAGGAACAAACTGCATATCTGAATTAATTGCCAAACCAATGAGCCATCAAAATTTTGCCATTTGAGTAACTGTGTGGTGTACGCACAAAAACTATGGAATGACACCAAACAGAATGTGCAGTTGCCATAAACAACTCTGATTTAGTACAGTACCTCTGAGCTCCTCTGAAATATTGGGTTTGATTACAGCCAGTGTGCACTCTGTCGGGAAAAAGAAGCTGATCTCCCACTCAGCTGCTTCCACACTCCCGCTTCCATGCAGCCAGTTCACACACTCACTCTTCCCTGTGAACTGAGCTCGCAGGCTAGAGAAACGCGCGCGCGCGCGCGCACACACACACACACGCACACACACACACACCTTATTTAAAACAGCATTTGTATAAATCCGTGTAGAGCATTGGAATTTGAATTGAATCTACAATGCACTCTGGGATCATTGGTAAAGATGAAAAAGGAAGTACTATATCTATCTATCTACACACACACACACACACCTGTATAGTGAGTGGAAATACATATCCAGATAGATAAGCGTGTATCCATCATCCATCCATAGCCGCTTATCCTGTGGGAAAAGCTGAAGCCTATCCCAGCTGACTATGGGCGAGAGGCGGGGTACACAAGTCGCCAGATCATTGCAGGGCGAACACAGACAACCAACCATTCACACATGGTCAATTTAGAGCCACCAATTAGCCTAACCTGCATGTCTTTGGACTGTGGGGGGAAACCGGAGCACCTGGAGGAAACCCACGCAGACACAGGGAGAACATGCAAACTCCACACAGAAAGGCCCCCCATCACCCAATGGCCTCAAACCCAGGACCTCCTTGCTGTGAGGGGACAGTGCTAACCACTACACCACCGTGCCACCAAGTGTGTGTGTGTATAAATGTACAAAAGTATTGCAAAAGTACCTTGCAAAAGTATTCATCCCCCTTGGTGTCTGTCCTGTTTTGTTGCATTACAAGCTGGAATTAAAATGGATTTTCTGGGGGTTTTCACCATTTGATTTACACAACATGCCTACCACTTTAAAGGTGCACTTTTTTTTTTTTTTAAATTATGACACAAACATTAAGATGAGGGCGGCACGGTGGTGTAGTGGTTAGCGCTGTCGCCTCACAGCAAGAAGGTCCGGGTTCGAGCCCCAGG